>NW_027522289.1:0-20433 GCF_052094955.1 Ictidomys tridecemlineatus | reverse complement strand
AGTGTTAAGGAGAGGAGACGTTGGAGACTGGAGTGCAAAAGGACTGTTGCAGAGAGCAGATGTTGGAGACTGGGGTGAATAAGGACCATTCCAGAGAGCAGAGGTTGGAGACTGAGGTTCAAAAAAAAAAAAACAGTTACAGAGAGCAGAGGTGGAGTGTGGGGTGGAGAAGGATCGTTGAAGAGAGCAGAAGTTGGAAACTGAGTTGCAGAAGAATCGTTGAAGAGAGCAGAGGTGGAGACTGGGCTGCAGAAGGATCATTACAGAGAGAAGAGGTGGGAGACTGCGGTGCAGAAGGACTGTTAAAGAGAGCACAGGTTGGAGACTGGGGTGCAGAAGAATGTTGCAGAAAGAAGAAGTTGGAGACTGGGGTGCAGAATGACTGTTTCAGAGAGCAGAGGTTGGAGACTGAGATGCAGAAGGATTGTAACACAGAGCAGACTTTGGAAACTGGGGTGAAGAATTATGAAACAGAAAGCAGAGGTGTGATACTGGGGTGCAGAAGGACCTTTACAGAGAGCAGAGGTTTCAGACTGGAGTGCAGAAGGACTGTTTCAGAGAACAGAGGTTGGAGACTGGGTTGCAGAAGGACTGTTATAGAGAGCAGAGTTTTGAGGCTGGGTTGAAGATGGATCTTAGAGAGAGCAGTGGTTGGTGACTTTGGTGAAGGACGAATGTAACAGAGAGCAGTGATTAGAGACTGAGGTGCAGAAGGATCGTGCAGAGAGCAGAGGTTTCAGACTGAGGTGCAGAAGGACTGTAAGAGAGAGAAGTGGTTGGAGACTGACTTGCAGCAGGACTTTTACAGATAGCAGAGTTTGGTGACTGAGGTGCAGAAGGACTGTTACAGATAGAAGAGGTTGGAAATTGGTGTACAGAGGAACCTTTACAGAGAGCAGAGGTTGGAGACTGCGGTATAGAAAGACTGTAACCGAGAGCAGAGGTTTGAGAATACGGTGCAGAAGGACTGTTACAGAGAGCAGAGGTTGGAGACTGGGGTGTAGAATGATTGTTACAGAGAGCAGAGGTTGGAGACTGGGGTGCAGAAGAACTGTTACACAGAGCAGAGGTTGAAGACTGGGGTGTAGAAGGACTGTTGGAGAGAGCAGAGGATGGAGACTTGGGTGAAGAAGGACTGTTGCCATGAGCACAATTTGGAGACTGAGGTGAAGAAGGACTGTTGAGGAGAGGAGAGGTTGGAGACTGGGTTGCAGAAGGATTGTAGCAGAGAATAGCGTTTTAAGAATGAGGTGCAGAAGCACTGTTGCAGAGACCACAGGTTGGAGACTGGGGTGCAGAAGGCCTTTTATGGTGAAGAGAGTTGGGAGAAGGGGTGCAGAAGGACTGTTAGAGAGGGCAGAGTTGGAGACTGGGTTGCAGAAAGATCTTACAGAGAGATGATGTTAGAGACTGAGGTGTAGAATGATTGTTGCAGAGAGAAGAGTATGGAGACTGGGGTGCAGAAGGCCTGTTACAGAGAGCAGAGTTTGGAGACTGGGGTGCAGAAGGCTTGTTAAATAGAGCAGAGGTTGAAGACTGGGGTGCAGAAGGACTGTTATAGAAAGTAAAGTTAGGAGACTGGGTGGCAGAAGGATCTTACAGAGAGCAGAGTTTATAGACTGAGGTGCAGGAGGACTTTTACAGAGAGAAGTGGTTGGATACTGGGATTCAGATGGATCATGTAGAGAGAAGAGGTTTCAGACTGAGGTGTAGATCAACTGTTACAGAGAGCAGAGGTTGGAGACTGAGGTGCAGAAGGACTGTTACCGGGAGCAAATTTTGGAAACTGTGTTGCACAAGGATCTTACATAGAGGAGAGTTTGGAGACTGAGGTGCATTTGGACTGTTACAGAGAGCAGATGTTGAAGTCTGTGGTGCAGAAGTATTTTTGCAGAAAGCAAAATTTTCAGACTGAGGTGCAGAAGGACTTTTGCAGAGAGCAGATGTTGGAGTCTTGGGTGCACAAGATTCGTTGCAGAGAGCAGAAGTTGGAGACTGCAGTACAAAAGGACTTTTTCAGAGAGCAGATGTTGGATACTGTTTTTCAGAAAGACTGTTGCAGAGAGCAGAAGTTGAAGAATGGGTTGCAGAAGGACTTTTGCAGAGAGCAGATGTTGAAGACTGAGGTTCAGATGAATGGACAAAGAAACAGAGGTTGCAGACTGGCGTGCAAAAAGATCTTTACAGAGAGCAGAGTTTGGAGACTGTGGAATATAAGTACTGTTACAGAAAGCAGAGTTTGGAGACTGGGGAGGAGAAGGAGTGTTGCAGAGTACAGAGGTTGGAGACTGGGGTGCAGCAGAACCGTTGCAGAAAGCAGAGGTTGGAAACTGGTGTGGAGAAGGAATATTACAGAGAGCAGAGTTTGGAAACTGGGGCCAGAAGGATCCTTCAGAGAGCAGAGGTTGGAGACTAGGGTGCAGAAGGATCGTTGCAGAGAAGAGTTTGGACACTGGGGTTCAGAAGGACTGTTGCAGAGAGCAGATTTTGGAGACTGAAGTGGAGAAGGACTGTTTAGAGAGCAGATATTGGAGACTGGGTTGCAGAAGGACTCTTGCAGAGAGAAGAGGTTGAAGACTGAGGTGGATAAGGACTGTTACACAGAACAAAGTTTGGAGACTGGGGTGCAGAAGGACTGTTGCAGAGAGCAGAGTTTTAAGACTGAGGTACAGAAAGATCATTGCAGAGAGTAGAGGTGGAGACTTGGCTGCAGAAGGACTGTTACACACAGCATACGTTGCAGACTGGGTTGCAGAAGGAATTTTGCAGACAGCAGAGGTTGGAGACTGGGGCGCATTAGGACTGTTGCAGATTGCAGAGTTTTGATATGAGGTGCAGAAGGACTGTTACAGAGAGCAGAGTTTGAAGACTGGGGTGCAGAATAACTGATATGGAATAAAGTGTTTTCAACCTGGGGTGCAGAAGGACTGTTGAGAGAACAGTTCAGTAGGATCAGTAGGATCGTTGCAGAGAGCACAGGTTGGAGATTGAGGTGCAGAAGGACTGTTTCATAGAGCAAAGTTTGGAAACCGGGGTGAAGAAGGATCTTACAGAGAGAAGAGGTCGGAGACTGTGGTGCAGAAGGACTGTTGCATAGAGCAGAGGTTGGAGACTGAGGTGCAGAAGGATCATTGCAGAGATAAATGGTTTTAAGACTGGGTTGCATTAGGCCTGTTACAGAGAGCAGAGTTTGGAGACTGGGGTGCAGAAGACCTGGTAGAGAGAAGAGGTTGAAGACTGGAGTGCAAAAGGATTGTTACAGATAGCACAGTTTAAAGACTGGGGTGCAGAAGGATCGTTGCAGAAATCAGAGGTTTCACACTGAGGCTTAGAAGGACTGTTACAGAGAGAAGAGGTTGGAGTCTGAGTTGAAGAAGGACTGTTTCAGAGAGCAGATATTGGATCCTGGGGTGCTGAAGGATCGATTCAGAGAGCACAGGTTACAGACTGGAGTGCAGAAGGCCTGTTAAAGAGAGCAGAGGTTGAAGACCTGGATGCAGAAGGCCTGTTACAGAGAGCAGAGGTTGGAGACTGGGGTGTAGAAGGATTGTTACAGAGAGCAGAGTTTGAATACTCGGGTGCAGAAGGACCATTACAAAGAGCAAATGTTGGAGACGGAGGTGCAGAAGGACTATTACAGAAAGCAGAGTTTGGATACTGGGGTTCAGAAGGACTGTTACAGAGAGCAGAGTTTGGAGACCGAGGTGCAAAAGGATCGTTGCAGAGAGAAAAGGTTGGAGACTGGGGTTCAGAAAACCTGTTAGAGAGAGCAGATTTTAGAGACTGGTGTGCAGAAGACCTTGTACAGAGAGCAGAGGTTGGAGACTGGGTGCAGAAGGATTGTTACAGGTAGCACAATTTGAAGACTGGGGTGCAGAATTATCGTTGTAGAGAGAAGAGTTTTCAGACTGAGGCTTAGAAGGACTGTTACAGAGAGCAGAGGTTGAAATCTTAGGTGCAGAAAGACTGATACAGAAAGCAGAGTTTGGCAATTGGCATGCAGAAGGACCATTATAGACAGAAGAGGTTGGAGACTGGGGTTCAGAAAACCTGTTACAGAGAGCAGAGTTTGGAGACTGGGATGCAGAAGACCTTGTACAGAGAGCAGACGTTGGAAACTGAGATGCAAAAAGATTTTTACAGAGAGCAGAGGTTCTAGACGGGGGTGCAGAAGGACTATTACAGAGAGAGAAGTTTGGAGACTGAGGTGCAGAAGGACTTATACA
Organism: Ictidomys tridecemlineatus; assembly: GCF_052094955.1. Lineage (NCBI taxonomy): Eukaryota > Metazoa > Chordata > Mammalia > Rodentia > Sciuridae > Ictidomys > Ictidomys tridecemlineatus. Next base: position 16,207 of record NW_027522289.1, on the reverse strand, counting down.
GAGAGCAGATTTTGGATACTGAATTGCAGAAGGACTGTGACAGAGAGCAGAGTTTGGAGACTGAGGTGCAGAAGGATTGTTATAGAGAGCAGAAGTTTGAGACTGAAGTGCAGAAGGACTTTTACAGAGAACAGAGGTTGGAGACTTGGGTGTAGAAGGATAATTGCAGAGAGCAGTTGTTGGAGACTGAGGGCAGAAGGATCGTTGCAGAGAGCAGAGGTTTCAGACTGTGATGCAGAAAGATCGTTACAGAGAGCAAAGGTTGGAGACTGGGGTGCAGAAGGACAGTTACAGAGAGCAAAGACGGAGACTGGGGTGCAGAAGAAATGTTGCATAGAGTAGAAGTTTGAGACTGGGGTGCAGAAGGACTATTACTGAGAGCCGAGTTTTGAGACTGGGGTGAAGAAGAACTGATACAGAAAGCTGACATTGGAGACTGGGGTGCAGAAGGACCGTTACAGAGAGCACAGGTTGCAGACTGTGGTACAGAAGGACTGTTACAGAGAGCAGAGTTTGGAGACTGAGGTGCAGAAGGATTTTTAAAGAGAGCAGAGGTTGGAGACTTGGGTGCAGAAGGGCTGTTGCAGAGAGCAGAGTTTTGAGCCTGGGGAGCAGAAGCACTGTTGCATATAGCACAGTTTTGAGACTGGGTTGCAGAAGGATATTATAGAGAGCATTTTGGAGTCTGAGGTTCGGAAGTTTTGTTACAGAGAGAAAAGTTTGGAAACTGGGGTGAAGAACAATTGGTGCAGAGAGCAGAGTTTTCAGACTGAGGTGCAGAAGGACTGTTGCACAGAGCAGATATTGGATCCTTGGGTACTGAAAGATCGTTGAAGAGAGCACAGGTTGGAGACTGGGGTGCAGAAGGCCGGTTACAGAGAGCAGAGTTTGGAGACTGGGGTGCAGAAAGACTGTTACAGAGAGCAGAGTTTTAAGAATGGTTTGCAGCAGGATCTTACTGAGAGCAGATTTTGGAGACTGAGGTGCAGAAGGACTTTTATAGAGAGTAGAGGTTGGAGACTTAGGAGCAGAAGGACTGTTGTAGAGAGCAGAGTTTGAAGACTGAGGTCCAGAAGGATTGTTACAGAGATCAGAGAATGGAGACTGGGGTTCAGAAGGAGTGTAAAAGAGAGCAGAGTTTGGAGATTGGGGTGCAGAAAAACTATTACCAAGAGCAGATGATGGAGACTGGGGTTCAGAAGAATTGTTGCAGAGAGCAGAGTTTGGAGACTTAGGTGCAGAAGGACTGTTACAAAGAGCAGCGGTCGGAAACTAAGGTGCAGAAGGACCATTGTAGAGAGCAGAAATTGGAACCTGGGGAGAATAAGGATTGTTGCAGAGAGCAGATGTTGGACACTGGGGTGCAGAAGGACTGTTACAGAGAGCAGATTTTTAAGAATGGGTTGCAGGAGGATCTTACAGAGAGCAGATTTTGGAGACTGAGGTGCAGAAGGATGTTACAGAGAGCAGATTTTGGAGAATGAGGTGCAGAAGGACTTTTATAGAGAGTAGTGTTTGAAGACTTAGGAGCAGAAGGACTGTTGTAGAGAGCAGAGGTTGGAGACTGAGGTCCAGAATGATTGTTACAGAGATCAGAGGGTGGAGACTGGGGTGAAGAAGGAGTGTAACAGAGAGCAGAGTTTGGAGATGGGGTGTAGAAAAATTGTTACCGAGAGCAGAGTTTGGAGACTGGGGTGCAGAAGGATTGTTACAAAGAGCAGCGGTCGGAAACTGGGGTGCAGAAGGACCATTGCAGAGAGCAGAAGGTGGAACCTGTGGAGAATAAGGATCATTGCAGAGAGCAGATGTTGGACACTGGGGATCAGAAAGACTGTTACAGAGAGCAGAGTTTTTAGAATGGGTTGCAGAAGGATCTTACAGAGAGCAGATTTTGAAGACTTAGGTGCAGAAGGACTTTTACAGAGAGTAGAGGTTGGAGACTTAGGAGCATAAGGACTGTTGTAGAGAGAAGAAGGTTGGAGACTGAGGTCCAGAATGATTGTTACAGAGATCAGAGCGTGGAGACTGGGGTGCAGAAGGAGTGTTACTGAGAGCGAAGTTTGGAGAATGGGGTGCAGAAAAACTGTTACCGAGAGCAGAGTTTGGAGACTGGGGTGCAGAAGGATCGGTGTAGAGAGCAGTGGTTTGAGACTGCGGTGTAGAAGAACTGTTGCAGAGAGATGTTGGAGACTGTGGTGCAGAAGGACTGTTGCAGAGAGCAGAGGTTGGAGACTGAGTTGCAGACGGACTGTCACAGAGATCAGAGGCTGAAGACTGGGGTGCAGAATAACTGATATGAAAAGTAGAGTTTGGAGATGGGGTGCAGAAGGACCTTTACAGACAGCAGAGGTTGGAGACTGCAGTACAGAAGAACTGTTACAGAGAACAGAGTTTGGAGCCTTTGGTGCAGAAAAACTGTTGCAGAGAACAGAGGTTGGAAGCTGGGGTGCAGAATGGCAAACACAGAGAGCAGAGGTTGGAGATTGAGTTGGAGAAGGATTATTACAGAGAGCAGAGGTTGAAAACTGAGGTGCAGAACGATCGTTGTCGAGAGCAGAGTTTGGAGACTTGGGTGCAGAAGGACTGTTGCAGAGAGCAGAGGTTGGAGACTGAGGTGCAGAAGGATCGTTGCAGAGAGAAAATTTTGGAGAATGGGGTGCAGAAGGCCTGTTACAGAGAGCAGAATTTGTACACTGGGGTGCAGAAGACCTGTTAGAGAGAGCAAAGTTTGGAGACTGAGGTGCAGAAGGTTTGTTACAGATAGCACAGTTTGGAGACTGGGGTGCAGAAGGATCGTTGCAGAGAGCAGAGGTGTCAGACTAAGGCTTAGAAAGACTTATACAGAGAACAGAGTTTTGAATCTGAGGTTCAGAAGGACTGTAACAGAAAGCAGAGGTTGGAAATTCGCGTGTAGAAGGACCGTTATAGAGAGAAGAGTTTGGAGACTGCGGTACAGAAGGACTGTTACAGAGAGCAGAGTTTGGAGACTGGGGTGCAGAAGGACCGTTGCAGAGAGCAGATGTTAGACACTGGGTTTGAGAAGGACTGTTACAAAGAGCAGACGTTGGAGATTGAGGTTCAGAAAGATTGTTACAGAGAGCAGAGGTGGAGACTGGGGGCCAGGAGGTCCATTACAGAGAGCAAAGGTTGGAAACTGAGGTGCAGAAGAACTTTTACAGAGAGCAGAGTTTGGATACTGGGGTGCAGAAGGACTGTTGCAGAGAGCAGAGTTTGGAGACTGGGATGAAAAAGGATCTTCCAGAGAGCAGAGTCTGGAGACTGGTGTGCAGAAGGACTGTTGCAGAGAGCAGAATTTTGAGACTGAGGTGCAGAAGGATCGTTGCAGAGAGAAGAGGTTGGAGACTGGGGTGGAGAAAAACTGTTACAGACAGCAGAGGTTGGAGACTGAGGTGCAGAAGGATCATTTCAGAGAGCAGACTTTGGAGACTGGTGTGGAAAAAGACCGTTATGGATTGCAGAGTTTGAATACTGAGGTGCAAAAGTCTTTTACAGAGAGGAGAAGTTGGAGACTGGGGTGTCAAAGGATTCTAACAGAGAGCAGAGGATGAAGACTGGGGTGCAGAAGGAGTGTTACAGAGAGCAGAGTTTGGAGATTGCAGTTCAGAAAAACTGTTACAGAGAGCAGAGTTTGGAGATGTGGTGCAGAAGGATCGTTACAGAGAGCAGAGGTTGGAGACTGATGTTCAGAAGGATTGTTACAGATAGCAGATTTTTGACACTGATGTGCAGAAGGACTTTTACAGAGAGCAGAACTTTGAGTATGGGGTGCAAAAGGACTGTTGTAGAGAGAAGAATTTGAAGACTGGGGTGTAGAAGGATCGTTGCAGAGAGCAGAGGTTGGAGACTGAGGTGCAGAAGGATCGCTAAAGAGAGCAGAGTTTGGAGACCAGGGTGCAGTAGGATAGTTACAAAGAGCACAGGTTGGAGACTGGGGTGCAGAAGAAATGTTGCAGAGTGCAGAGGTTGGAGACTGGGACGCAGAATTACTGTAGCAGAGAGCAGAGGTTGGAGACTGGTGTGCAGTAGGACTGTTGCAGAGAGTAGAGGTTGGAGATTGGGGTATAGAAGAACTGTTACAGAGAGGAGAGGTTGGAGACTGGGGTGCAGTAGGACCGTTGCAGAGAGGAGAGTTGGGAGACTGAAGTGCAGAAGCACTGTTGCAGAGATCAGAGTTTGGAGACTGGGGTGCACTAGGATCATTGCAGAGAGCAAGGTTGGAGACTGGGGTGCAGAAGGATCATTGCAGAGAGTAGATTTTGAAGACTGGGGTGCCGAGGCCTGCTACAGAGAGTAGAGATTGGAGACTGGCCTGCAGAAGGCCTTTTACAGAGAAGAAGGGTTGGAGACTGAGGTGCAGAAGTCCTGTTACATAGAGTAGATGTTGGAGACTGGGGTGCAGAAGGATCGTGCAGACAGCAGAGGTTTCAGGCTGAGGTGCAGAAGAACTGTTGTAGAGATTAGAGGTTGGAGACTGGGGTGCAGTAGGGTCATTACAGAGAGCAGAGGTTGGAGACTGGGGTGCAGAAGGATCGTTGTAGAGAGCAGAGTTTGTTTTTTTTTTTTAATTTATTTATTTATTTATTATTTATTTATTTATTTATTTTTTAATTTTATTTTTATTTTATTTTTATTGGTTGTTCAAAACATTACAAAGCTATTGACATATCATGTTTCATACATTAGATTCAAGTTGGTTATGAACTCCCATTTTTACCCCAAATACTGATTGCAGAATCACATCTGTTACATATCCACATTTTTACATAATGCCCTATTAGTATCTGTTGTATTCTGCTCCCTTTCCTATCCTCTACTATCCCCCCCTCCCCTCCCATCTTGTCTCTCTACCCCATCTACTGTATTTCACTTCTCTCCTTGTTTATTTACCCATTCCCCTCGCAACCTCTTATGAGTGCTTTAGTATAACAATGAGCATCTCCCTCCATTACCATGCAATTTCTCTTTTCTCTCCCTTTCCCTCCCACCTATTGTATCTGTTTAATGTTGATCTTTCCTTCCTGCTCTTCCTCCCTGCTCTGATCCTGGTTATTCTCATTATATCAAAGAAGACATTTGGTATTTGTTTTTTAGGGATTGGCTAGCTTCACTAAGCATAATCTGCTCTAGTGCCATCCATTTCCCTGCAAAATCCATGATTTTGTCATTTTTTAGTGCTGCGTAATATTCCATGGTGTATAAATGCCACATTTTTTTATCCATTCATCTATTGAAGGGCATCTGGGTTGGTTCCACAGTCTAGCAATTGTGAATTGTGCCGCTATGAACATCGATGTGGCAGTATCCCTGTAATAAGCTCTTTTAAGGTCTTCAGGGAATAGTCCGAGAAGGGCAATAGCTGGGTCAAATGGTGGTTCCATTCCCAGCTTTCCTAGGAATCTCCATACTGCTTTCCAAATTGGCTGCACTAGTTTGCAGTCCCACCAGCAATGTACAAGAGTACCCTTTTCCCCACATCCTCGCCAGCACTTGTTGTTGTTTGAGTTCATAATGGCTGCCAATCTAACTGGAGTGAGATGGTATCTTAGGGTGGTTTTGATTTGCATTTCTCTGACTGCTAGAGAAGGTGAACATTTTTTCATATATTTGTTGACTGATTGTATGTCCTCCTCTGAGAAGTGTCTGTTTAGGTCTTTGGCCCATTTGTTGATTGGGTTATTTGTTGTCTTATTGTTTAATTTTTTGAGTTCTTTGTATACTCTGGATATTAGGGCTCTATCTGAAGTGTGAGGAGTAAAAATTTGTTCCCATGATGTAGGCTCCCTATTTACCTCTCTTATTGTTTCTCTTGCTGAGAAAAAACTTTTCAGTTTAAGTAAGTCCCATTTGTTGATTCTTGTTATTAACTCTTGTGCTATAGGTGTCCTGTTAAGGAATTTGGAACCCGACCCCACAATATGTAGATCGGAGCCAACTTTTTCCTCTATCAGGTGCAGAGTCTCTGTTTTGATATCTAGTTCCTTGATCCACTTTGAGTTAACTTTTGTGCATGGCGAGAGGAGGGGATTCAGATTCATTTTGTTGCAAATGGATTTCCAGTTTTCCCAGCACCATTTGTTGAAGATGCTATCCTTCCTCCATTGCATGCTTTTAGCTCCTTTATCAAATATAAGATAGTTGTAGCTTTGTGGATTAGTCTCTGTGTCCTCTATTCTGTACCATTGGTCCACCCGTCTGTTTTGGTACCAGTACCATGCTGTCTTTGTTACTATTGCTCTGTAATATAGTTTGAAATCTGGTATCGCTATACCGCCTGATTCACACTTCCTGCTTAGAATTGCTTTTGCTATTCTGGGCCTTTTATTTTTCCATATGAATTTCATGGTTGCTTTATCTATTTCTACAAGAAATGCCATTGGGATTTTGATTGGGATTGCATTAAACCTATAGAGAACTTTTGGTAATATCGCCATTTTGATGATGTTAGTTCTGCCTATCCATGAACAGGGTATATTTTTCCATCTTCTAAGATCTTCTTCTACTTCTCTCTTTAGGGTTTTGTAGTTTTCATTGTATAGATCTTTCACCTCTTTTGTTAGGTTGATTCCCAAGTATTTTATTTTCTTTGAGGATATTGTGAATGGAGTGTTTTTCCTCATTTCCATTTCAGAAGTTTTGTCGCTGATATACAGAAATGCCTTTGATTTATGCGTGTTAATTTTATATCCTGCTACTTTGCTGAATTCATTTATTAGTTCTAGTAGTTTTTTTGTGGACCCTTTTGGTTCTTCTAGGTATAGAATCATGTCGTCTGCAAAAAGTGATAATTTAAGTTCTTCTTTTCCTGTTTTTATGCCTTTAATTTCTTTCGTCTGTCTAATTGCACTGGCCAGTGTTTCGAGAACTATATTGAATAGAAGTGGTGATAGAGGGCATCCCTGTCTTGTTCCATATATTAGGGGGAATGCCTCTAATTTTTCTCCATTCAGAATGATGCTAGCCTGGGGCTTGGCATAAATAGCTTTTACAATGTCGAGGTAAGATCCTGTTATCCCTAGTTTTTCTAGTGTTTTGAACATAAAGGGATGCTGTACTTTGTCGAAAGCTTTTTCTGCGTCTATTGAGATGATCATATGGTTCTTATCTTTAAGTCGATTGATGTGGTGAATAACATTTATTGATTTCCGTATATTGAACCATCCTTGCATCCCAGGGATGAATCCTACTTGATCATGGTGTACAATTTTTTTGATGTGCCTTTGTATCCGATTCGCCAGAATTTTATTGAGGATTTTTGCATCTAAGTTCATCAGAGATATTGGTCTGTAGTTTTTTCTTTGAGGTGTCTTTGTCTGGTTTCGGAATCAGGGTGATGTTGGCCTCATAGAATGAATTTGGCAGAGCTCCCTCTTTTTCTATTTCCTGAAATAACTTGAAAAGTATTGGTATTAATTCTTCTTTAAAGGTTTTGTAAAACTCCGCTGTATACCCATCCGGTCCTGGGCTTTTCTTGGTTGGAAGTCTTTTGATTGCTTCTTCTATTTCCTCTATTGATATTGGTCTGTTTAAGTTGTGGGTATCCTCCTGACTCAGTCTGGGCAAATCATATGACTTAAGGAATTTATCGATGTCTTCACTATCCTCTATTTTATTGGAATATAGGTTTTCAAAATAATTTCTAATTGTCTTCTGTATTTCTGTTGTGTCTGTTGTAATATTGCCTTTTTCATCCCGTATGTTAGTAATTTGAGTTCTCTCTCTTCTTCTCTTCGTTAGCATGGCTAGGGGTCTGTCAATCTTATTTATTTTTTCAAAGAACCAACTTTTAGTTTTGTTAATTTTTTCAATAGTTTCTTTTGTTTCAATATTGTTGATTTCCGCTCTGATTTTAATTATTTCTTGCCTCCTGCTACATTTGCTGTTGTTTTGCTCTTCCTTTTCTAGGGCTTTGAGATGGAGTGTGAGCTCATTTATTTGTTGGTTTTTCCTTTTTTTGAGGTATGACCTCCAGGCGATGAATTTCCCTCTTAAAACTGCTTTCATTGTGTCCCATAGATTCCGATATGTTGTGTCTGTGTTTTCATTTATCTCTAAGAATTTTTTGATTTCCTTCTTTATGTCTTCTGTAACCCATTGATCATTCAGTAACATATTGTTCATTTTCCATGTGATGTAGGATTTTTCCTTCCTTCTTTTATCATTGATTTCCATTTTCATTGCATTATGATCAGATAAAATGCATGGTATTATCTCCACCCCTGTATATTTACTGAGGGATTCCCTATGACATAATATATGGTCTATTTTTGAGAAGGATCCATGTGCTGTTGAAAAAAAAGTATAGCCACTTGATGTTGGATGATATATTCTATATATGTCAGTTAAGTCTAGGTTGTTGATTGTGATATTGAGTTCTATAGTTTCTTTATTCAACTTTTGTTTGGAAGATCTGTCCAATGGTGAGAGAGGTGTGTTGAAGTCACCCACAATTATTGTATTGTGGTCTATTTGGTTCTTGAACTTGATGAGAATTTCTTTCATGAATGTCACAGCCCCATTATTTGGTGCATAAATATTGATGATTGTTATGTCTTGTTGGTGAATGGTTCCTTTTAACAGTATATAATGACCTTCCTTATCCCTTTTGATTAATTTAGTCTTGAAGTCGATTTTATTCGATATGAGGATGGCCACACCTGCCTGCTTGCGAGGTCCGTGTGCGTGGTATATTTTTTCCCAACCTTTCACCTTCAGCCTGTGTATGTCTTTTCCAATCAGATGCGCTCCTGGAGGCAGCATATTGTTGGGTTTGTTTTTTTAATCCATGTTACCAGCCTATGTCGCTTTAATGGAAAGTTTAAGCCATTAACGTTTAGAGTTACTATTGATGTATGGTTTGTACTTCCAGCCATGTTTGATTATTTATCTTCTTTTAGTTTGTTTCTCCTAGCTTAGCTTTCCCCCGCCCTCTGGCTTTATAGAGGCACTTCCCACTGATGGTTTTGGTTATTGTTTTTCATTTCTTCCTCATGTAATGTTTTGCTCAAGATGCTTTGCAATGCTGGTTTTCTGGCTACGAATTCTTTTAGTTTTTGTTTATCCTGAAAGATTTTTATTTCGTTGTCGTACCTGAAGCTTAATTTTGCTGGATACAAAATTCTTGGTTGGCAACCATTGTCTTTCAGTGTTTGAAATATGTTGTTCCAGGATCTTCTCGCTTTTAGCGTCTGTGATGAAAAATCCGTTGTTAACCTTATTGGTTTACCCCTGAATGTAATCTGCCTCTTTTCTCTTGTAGCTTTTAATATTTTCTCTTTGTTCTGTATGTTGGATATCTTCATAACAATGTGTCTTGGCGTTGGTCTACTGTGATTTTGTGTGCTCGGTGTCCTGTATGCATCTACAATTTGTATATCTGTTTCCTTTTTTATTTCTGGAAAGTTTTCTGTAATTATTTCATTCAGCAGGTTACTCATTCCCTTGGTATTAATCTCTGTGCCTTCTTCTATCCCGATGACTTGCAAATTTGTTTTTTTTATATTATCCCAAATCTCTTGGATGTTTTTCTCGTGATTTTTTTTACCAGCCTATCTGAGTTGGCTAGACTCCTTTCAAGATGATATATTTTGTCTTCATTATCTGACGTTCTGGCTTCTCCTTGTTCCACTCTGTTGGTGATACTCTCAATTGAGTTTTTAATTTGGTTTACCGTGTCCTTCATTTCCAGAATTACATTTTGATTTTTTTTAATAATCTCTATTTCCTGATAAAGATGCTTAACTTCTTCTTTTATCTGTTTCTGTAATTCACTTTTAATGTGATCTTTAAGATTCTTTTCCATCTGTCTAAGGTGTTCCTTGAGTTCTTTATATGGCCATTTTTCTGATGACTCTAAGTCCTCCTGAATATTTAGGCTGTCCTTCATTGTTTGTATTCCTTTTCTTCCTTGCTTTTTTATGCTCATGTTACTTCTTGTTCTGTTTGACTGCTGAGTTATTGTTTATTCTTATAAATTTATTGGATGCTTGGGAGGAGAGATAATAGAAGGGAAGGGAAGAAGTCACTAAAGAGAATGAGTGTAGGCAGGTAGAGTTCAGGAAAGGGGAAGTAAGAAAATTGAAAAGATATGAAAAGACAGAAGAAAAAAGTGAAAAGAAAGAAAGAAAAGAACAAAAAATTAAGACTTTAAAACAAAAAAAATTATAGTGATAATAAAAAATGAAAATTAAAGTTTAAAAAATAATAGTAACCATAATAGAATAAAAAGAATTTAAAAAATTGAAACCATTAATAAGAAAGTTAAAGAACAACACCTAATCAACATCAAAAAGTAAAAAAAAAATAAAAATAAAAATAAAAAAATAAAAAAAATAAAAAGATAAAAAAATAGAAAAATTTAAAAAATTACTAATAATAATCATAGAAAAATAATAATAATAATAAATGCAGTCATAGAGCTCGGTTAACTTCTCTTCCAGTAGGTGGAGCTATGCCCACTGGGCCAGGCTTCTTTTCTTGATAGGTAGGAACCAATCACTGTGCCTCAGCTCTTCTTCCCAGACTGTGTGGGTCTCCAATCCTGAGTACTCAGAGCCTTCTCTTGTGGTTCCTCAATCCAGGCCCCGCTCACCTGTGACGCTTACCACACTACTGGCTACACGCTGGGTCTGCTGCTCCTGGGAGCTCTGTTTTCATGGATGCCTGGTCACACCCTTTCTGTTTGCCTCCCTCAGACCCCAAGTTTGTATGGCTTGGGGCTGAGGGCCCAGCGAACTTGTTTGCCCTCAGGTAGTGACTCCCCTGGTATCTGGTGCAAGGGAACTCTGTTGTCAGCACTGGTGGAAAGCAATAGCTGTGAGTTCTGTTCTGCAGGTCCCACGTCCCTCCTGATTCCCTGGGTCCGGCTATGGTGCTCAGTTGATTTTTACCTCTGTGAGTTCAGGTGGGACTAGTTATTTCAGTGGGATCGTTAGTGCTGAGACACGAGAAGCAGGCGAACCAGAGCTTGCATGCCGCTGATTCGTGTTCAGTGTGTGTTTTCTGAGGGGCTCAGGCTGCACGCCTTAGCTCCACGTCAGCTCAGCTTTGCCTAGTGATCCTGAGCAAGCAGGCTGTGGGCCGCGCTCGGGCGCTGCGCTTGTCCACAGCCTCAGCAGCGATGCTGGGACCTCCGTCGCTGGGGTGCAGAAGCACTGTTATAGAGAGCAGAGTTTGGAGACTGGGTTTCTGAAGAAGCTTACTGATACAAGAGTTTGGAGACTGAGGTGCATGTGGACTGTTACAGAGAGCAGTGTTTGGTGACTGCGGTTCAGAAGGATCCTGCAGAGAGCAGAGGTGTCAGATTGTGGTGCAGAAGGACTGTTACAGAGAGCAGAGAATAGAGACTGAGGTTTAGAAGGTCTGTTACAGAGAGTAGAGTTTGGAGACCAAGGTGCAGAAGGACTGTTACATAAAGCAGATGTTGGAAATTGGGGTGCAGAAGGACCGTTACTGAGACCAGAGTTTGGAGACTGCGGTATAGAAAAACTGTTACAGAGAGCATAGGTTGGAGACTGAGGTGCAGAAGGATAGATACAGAGAGCAGAGTTTTGAGACTGAGGTTCAGAAGGACTAATACAGAAAGCAAAGTTTGGAGACTGTGGTGCAGAAGGCCCGTTACAGAGAGCAGAGTTTGAAGACTGCGTTACAGAAAAACTGTTACAGAGAGCAGATGTTGCAGACTGGGAAGCAGAAGGATTGTTGCTGAGGACAGAGGTTGGAGACTGGAGAGCCACAGGACACTTGAAGAAAGCAGAGGTAAAAGACTGGGGTGAAGAAGAAATGTTACAGAGAGCAGAGTTTGGAAACTGGAGTGCAAAGGATCTTACAGAGACCAGAGTTTGCAGACTATTGTGCAGTAGGACTGTTACAGAGAGCAGTGGTTGGAAACTAAGGTCCAGAAGGATCCTTGCAGAGAGTAGAGTGTGGAGACTGGGGTGCAGAAGGAGTGTTACAGAGAGCAGAGGTTGGAGACTTGGGTGCAGAAGGACTGTTGCAGAGAGCAGAGGTTGGAGACTGAAGTGCAGAACGACTGTTGCAGAGAGAAGATTTTGGAGACTGGGGTACAGAAGGACTGTTGCAGAGAACAGATGTTGGTAACTTGGGTGCAGATGGACTGTTGTAGAGAGCAGAGGATTGAGAATATGCTGCAGAACGACTGTTGCAGAGAGCAGAGGTTAGAGACTGAGGTGTGGAAGTCCTGTTACAGAGAGCAGAGGTTGGAGACTTGGATGCAGAAGGACTGTTACAGAGAGCAGAGGTTGGATACAGAGGTGCAGAAGGATATGACAGAGAGCAGAATTTGGAGACTGTGGTGCAGAAGGACTGTTGCAGAGATCAGAGGTTGAAGACTGGGGTGCACTAGAGTCATTGCAGAGAGCAGAGGTTTGAGACTGTCGTGCAGAAGGATCGTTACAGAGAGCAAATTTTGGAGACTGGGTTGCAGAAGGCCTGCCACAGAGAAAAGACTTTGGAGACTGGTGTGCAGAAGGCCTGTTAGAGAGGAGAGGTTGAAGACTGAGGTGCAGTTGGACTGTTACAGAGAGCAATGTTTTGAAAGTGGGGTGCAGAAGGATCGTGTAGAGAGCAGAGGTATCAGACTGAGGTGCAGAAGGACTGTTACAGAAAGTAGAGGTTGGAAATTGGGGTGCAGAAGGACCGTTACAGAGACCAGAGTTTGGAGATTGCGCTATAGAAAAACTGTTACAGAGAGCAGAGGTTTGAGTTGGGTTGCAGTAGGAATGTTACAGAGAGAACAGGTTGGAGTCTGAGGTGCAGAAGGATAGATACAGAGAGCAGAGGTTTGAGACTGAGGTGCAGAAAGACTGATACAAAAAGCAGTATTTGGAGACTGGGGTGCAAAAGACCCGTTACAGAGAGCAGTGGTTGGAGACTGCGGTACAGAAGGACTGTTGCAGATAGCTGATGTTTGAGACTGGGGAGCAGAAGGACTGTTGCAGAGGACAGAGTATGGAGACTGGGGTGCCGCAGGACACTTGCACAAAGCAGAGGATAAAGACTGGGGAGGAGAAGGAATATTACACAAAACAGAGTTTGGAAGCTGGAGTGCAGAAGGATCTTACAGAGACCAGAGTTTGGAGACTGTGGTGCAGAAGGACTGTTGCAGAGAGAAGAGATTGGAGACTGAGGGACAGAAGTCCTGATACATAGAGTAGAGGTTGGAGATTGGGGTGCAGAAGGATTGTTGCAGAGAGAAGAGTTTGGAGACTGAGGTTCAGAAGGACTGGTACAGGGAGGAGTGTTTGGAGACTGGGGTGCAGAAAGACTGTTATAGAGAGCAGAGTTTGGAGACTGGGTTGCTGAAGGATCTTAAAGAGAGCCGAAGTTGGAGACTAAGGTGCAGGTGGACTGTTACAGAGAGCAGTGGTTTGAGACTGGGGTGCAGAAGTATCGTGCAGAGAGCAGAGGTTTCAGACTGAGGTGCAGAAGGACTGTTACAGAGAGCAGAGGTTGGAGAGTGATGTGTAGAAGGACTTTTACAGAGAAAAGTGTTTGGAGACTCAGGTGCAGAAGGATTGTCACAGGAAGCAGAGTTTGGAATTTGGGGTGCAGAAGGACCGTTACAGAGAGCAGAGGTTGGAGACTGAGGTATAGGACTGTTACCAACAGCAGAGGTTGGAGACTGGGGTGCAGAAGACTCTTACATAGAGCACAGGTTGGATACTGAGGTGCAGAAGGATAGATACAGGGAACAGAGGTTGGAGACTGGGGATCAGACAGACTGTTACAGAAAACATAGGTTGGAGACTGGAGTGAAGAAGGACTGTTACAAAGAGCAGAATTTGGAGACTGCGGTCCAGAAGGACTATTGCAGAGAGCAGATCTCTGAGTCTGGGGAGCATAAAACTGTTGCAGAGGACAGAGTTTGGATACTGGGGTGGAGAAGGAATATTACAGAGATCAGAGTTTGAAAATTTGAGTGCAGAAGGATCTTAAATAGAGCAGAGGTTGGAGACTGTGGTGAAGAAGGACTGTTGCAGAGAGAAGACGTTTGAGACAGGGGTCCAGAAGGATCGTTGCAAAGAGCAGAGTTTGGAGACTTGGGATCAGAAAGACTGCTGCAGAGAGCAGATGTTGGAGACTTGGGTGCAGAAGGACTGTTGCAGAGAGCAAATTTTAGAAGCTCGAGTGCAGAAGGACTATTACATAGAGCAGAGTTTGGAGACTGAGGTGCAGAAGGACTGTTACAGAGATCAGAATTTGGAGACTGGGGTGCAGAAGGACTATTACAGAGAACAGAGGTTGAAAACTGGGGTTCATATGGATCTTACACAGAGCAGAGTGTGGAGACTGGGGTGCAAAATGACTGTTGCAGAGACCAGATGTTGGAGACTGGGGTGCAGAAGGATCGTTGCAGAGAGCAGATTTTGCAGACTGGTGTGCAGAAGGCCTGCTACAGAGAGAAGACTTTAGAGACTGGCGTGCAGAAGGCCTGTTACAGAGAGGAGAGGGTGGAGATTGAGGTGCAGGTGGACTGTTACATAGAGCAATGTTTTGAAACTGGGGTGCAGAAGGATCGTGTAGAGAGCATAGGTATCAGATTGATGTACAGAAGGACTGTTACAGAAAGTAGAGGTTGGAAATTGGGGTGCAGAAGGACCGTTACAGAGACCAGAGTTTGGAGACTATGGTATAGAAAAACTGTTACAGAGAGAAGAGGTTGGAGACTGGGGTGCAGAAAGAATGATACAGAGAGCACAGGTTGGAGACTGAGGTGCAGAAGGATAGATACAGAGAACAGAGGTTTGAAACTGAGGTTCAGAAAAACTGATACAAAAAGCAGTATTTGGAGAATGGGGTGCAGAACGCCCGTTACGGAGAGCAGTGGTTGGAGACTGCGGTACAGAAGAACTGTTACAGAGAGCAGATGTTGGAGACTGGGAGCAGAAAGACTGTTGCAGAGGACAGAGGTTGGAGACTGGGGTGCCGCAGAACACTTGCACAAAGCAGAGGATAAAGACTGGGCAAGAGAAGGAATGTTACAGGGAACAGAGTTTACAATCTGGAGTGCAGAAGAAAATTACAGAGACCAGAGTTTGGAGACTGTGGTGCAGAAGGACTGTTGCAGAGAGCAGTGATTGGAGACTGAGGTGCAGAAGGACTGTTGCAGAAAGTAGAGGTTGGAGACTGGTGTGCAGAAGGATGATTTAAAGGAGCAGAGCTTGGCGACAGAGGTGAAGAAGGATCTTACAGAGAGCTAAAGTTGGAGACTGAGGTGCAGAAAAACTCTTGTAGAGATCAGAGGTTGGAGACTGGGGTGCAGTAGGATAATTGCAGAGAGCAGATGCTGGAGACGGGTGCAAAAGGACTGTTACAGAGTGCAGAGTTTAAAGACTGGGTGTCAGAAAGATCTTACAGGTATCAGAGTTGGGAGACTGAGGTGTAGAAGGACTGTTACAGAGAGCAGAGTTAGGAGACTGGGTTACAGAAGTGTCATTGCAGAGAGCAGAGTTTTCAGACTGAGGTGCAGAAGAACTGTTGCAGAGAGTAGATGTTGGAGACTGGGGTGAAGAAGAACTGTTGCAGAGAGCAGATGTTGGTAAGTAGAGTGCAGAAGGACTGTTGTAGAGAGCAGAGTTTGGAGACTGGGGTGCAGAAGGACTGTTGCAGAGAGCTGATGTTGGAGACTGACTTGCGGAGGTCCTGTTACAGAGAGCAGAAGTTGGAGACTCGGAAGCAGAAAGAATGTTACAGAGAGCAGAGTTTAAAGACTGGAGTGTATAAGGATCATTTCAGAGGACAGAATTTTCAGACTGAGGTGCAGAAGGACTGTTGCAGAGAGCAGTTGTTGGAGACTTTGGTGCAGAAGGACTGTTGCAAAGAGCAGACGTTGGAGACTGGGGTGAACAAGGATTGTTGTAGAGAGCAGAGGTTTGACCCTGTGGTGCAGAAGGACTGGTAGAGAGAACAGAAATTGGAGACCGGGGAGCAGAATGCTTGTTACAGAGAGAAATGTTTGGATAAAGGGTGCAGAAAGACTGTTACAAAGGGAAGAGTTTGGAGACTGGTTGCCCAAAGATCTTACACAGAGCAGAGGTTGGAGACTTAGGTGCAGAATGACTGTTACAGAGAGTAGAGGTTTGAGACTGAGGTGCAGAAGGATTGTTACAGAGAGCAGATTTTGGAGACTGGGGTGCAGATGGACTGTTGCAGATAGCAGAAGTTGGAG
>NW_027522288.1:0-20574 GCF_052094955.1 Ictidomys tridecemlineatus | reverse complement strand
TTTAGAGTTCCAAATACATGTATTCCCTATAGGAGAAAACAGAGTGAAACCTAAAAATGAAAACGGTTACTGCAAACGAACGGTTTAACCTACAAGAACGAAATTTGGTGAGCCAAGTGGTTTTGGTGTACTGATCATTAACTGAAAGAATCATCAAGATTGGGTGAAAAAATGTTTGCTGAGATTTCAGGCAACTCGTAGTTTTTTGGAAGCTTGGCAACCCCTTTCCATGAAAGTGATTTTCGCCAGTCTCTGCTTAGGGCTGCATCAAAAGCAAACAAAGCATAGAGCTAGAACTTGAAACTGCTTTATTGTGTCAAGTTTCAAAGACCCAGCACAAACCGTGTTTGTTTAGAGTTCCAAAATACATGTATCCCTATAGGAGAAAACAGAGTGAAACCTAATAATGAAAACGGTTACTGCAAATGAACGGTTTAACCTAGAAGAACCAAATTTGGTGAATCAAGTGGTTTTAGTGTAATGATCATTACCTGAAATAATCATCAAGATTTGGTGAAAAAATGTTTGCTGAGATTTCAGGCAACTCGTAGTTTTTTGGAAGCTTGGCAACCCCTTTCCATGAAAGTGATTTTCGCCAGTCTCTGCTTAGGGCTACATCAACAGCAAACAAATCATAGAGATAGAACTTGAAGCTTCTTTATTGTGTCAAGTTTCAAAGAGCTAGCACAAACCGTGTTGGATTTAGAGTTCCAAATACATGTATCCCTATAGGAGAAAACAGAGTGAAACCTAAAAATGAAACCGGTTACTGCAAACGAACGGTTTAACCTAGAAGAACGAAATTTGGTGAGCCAAGTGGTTTTGGTGTACTGATCATACCTGAAAGAATCATCAAGATTGGGTGAAAAAATGTTTGCTGAGATTTCAGGCAACTCGTAGTTTTTTGGAAGCTTGGCAACCCCTTTCCATGAAAGTGATTTTCGCGAGTCTCTGCTTAGGGCTACATCAACAGCAAACAAAGCATAGAGATAGAACTGGAAACTGCTTTATTGTGTCAAGTTTCAAAGAGCTAGCACAAACCGTGTTTGATTTAGAGTTCCAAATACATGTATTTCTATAGGAGAAAACAGAGTGAAACCTAAAAATGAAAACGGTTACTGCAAATGAACGGTTTAACCTAGAAGAACCAAATTTGGTGAATCAAGTGGTTTTGGTGTAATGATCATTACCTGAAATAATCATCAAGATTGGGTGACAAAATGTTTGCTGAGATTTCAGGCAACTCGCAGTTTTTTGGAAGCTTGGCAACCCCTTTCCATGAAAGTGATTTTCGCCAGTCTCTGCTTAGGGCTACATCAACAGCAAACAAAGCATACAGATAGAACTTGAAGCTTCTTTATTGTGTCAAGTTTCAAAGAGCTAGCACAAACCGTGTTTGATTTAGAGTTCCAAATACATGTATCCCTATAGGAGAAAACAGAGTGAAACCTAAAAATGAAAACGGTTACTGCAAACGAACGGGTTTAACCTAGAAGAATGAAATTTGGTGAGCCAAGTGGTTTTGTTGTACTGATTGTTACCTGAAAGAATCATCAAGATTAAGTGAAAAAATGTTGGCTGAGATTTCAGGCAACTCGTAGTTTTTTGGAAGCTTGGCAACCCCTTTCCATGAAAGTGATTTTCGCCAGTCCTCTGCTTAGGGCTACATCAACAGCAAACCAACCATAAAGATAGAACTTGAAACTGCTTTATTGTGTCAAGTTTCAAAGAGCTAGCACAAACCGTGTTTGATTTAGAGTTCCAAATACATGTATCCCTATAGGAGAAAACAGAGTGAAACCTAAAAATGAAAACGGTTACTGCAAACGAACGGTTTAACCTACAAGAACGAAATTTGGTGAGCCAAGTGGTTTTGGTGTACTGATCATTACCTGAAAGAATCATCAAGATTGGGTGAAAAATGTTTGCTGAGATTTCAGGCAACTTGTAGTTTTTTGGAAGATTGGCAACCCCTTTCCATGAAAGTGATTTTCGCCAGTCTCTGCTTAGGGCTACATCAACAGCAAACAAAGCATAGAGATAGAACTGGAAACTGCTTTATTGTGTCAAGTTTCAAAGAGCTAGCACAAACCGTGTTTGATTTAGAGTTCCAAATACATGTATCCCTATAGGAGAAAACAGAGTGAAACCTAAAAATGAAAACGGTTACTGCAAACGAACGGTTTAACCAAGAAGAACGAAAATTTGGTGAGCCAAGTGGTTTTGGTGTACTGATCGTTACCTGAAAGAATCATCAAGATTGGGTGAAAAAATGTTTGCTGAGATTTCAGGCAACTCGTAGTTTTTTGGAAGCTTGGCACCCCTTTCCATGAAAGTGATTTTCGCCAGTCTCTGCATAGGGCTACATCAACAGCAAACAAAGCATAAAGATAGAACTTGAAACTGCTTTATTGTGTCAAGTTTCAAAGAGCTAGCACAAACCGTGTTTGATTTAGAGTTCCAAATACATGTATCCCTATAGGAGAAAACAGAGTGAAACCTAAAAATGAAAACGGTTACTGCAAACGAACGGTTTAACCTAGAAGAATGAAATTTGGTGAGCCAAGTGGTTTTGTTGTACTGATTGTTACCTGAAAGAATCATCAAGATTAAGTGAAAAAATGTTGGCTGAGATTTCAGGCAACTCGTAGTTTTTTGGAAGCTTGGCAACCCCTTTCCATGAAAGTGATTTTCGCCAGTCTCTGCTTAGGGCTACATCAACAGCAAACCAACCATAAAGATAGAACTTGAAACTGCTTTATTGTGTCAAGTTTCAAAGAGCTAGCACAAACCGTGTTTGATTTAGAGTTCCAAATACATGTATCCCTATAGGAGAAAACAGAGTGAAACCTAAAAATGAAAACGGTTACTGCAAACGAACGGTTTAACCTAGAAGAACGAAATTTGGTGAGCCAAGTGGTTTTGGTGTACTGATCATTACCTGAAAGAATCATCAAGATTGGGTGAAAAAATGTTTGCTGAGATTTCAGGCAACTCGTAGTTTTTTGGAAGCTTGGCAACCCCTTTCCATGAAAGTGATTTTCGCCAGTCTCTGCTTAGGGCTACATCAACAGCAAACAAAGCATAGAGATAGAACTGGAAACTGCTTTATTGTGTCAAGTTTCAAAGAGCTAGCACAAACCGTGTTTGATTTAGAGTTCCAAATACATGTATCCCTATAGGAGAAAACAGAGTGAAACCTAAAAATGAAAACGGTTACTGCAAACGAACGGTTTAACCTAGAAGAACCAAATTTGGTGAATCAAGTGGTTTTGGTGTAATGATCATTACCTGAAATAATCATCAAGATTGGGTGAAAAAATGTTTGCTGAGATTTCAGGCAACTCGTAGTTTTTTGGAAGCTTGGCAACCCCTTTCCATGAAAGTGATTTTCGCCAGTCTCTGCTTAGGGCTACATCAACAGCAAACAAAGCATAGAGATAGAACTTGAAACTGCTTTATTGTGTCAAGTTTCAAAGAGCTAGCACAAACCGTGTTTGATTTAGAGTTCCAAATACATGTATTCCTATAGGAGAAAACAGAGTGAAACCTAAAAATGAAAACGGTTACTGCAAACGAACGGTTTAACCTACAAGAACGAAATTTGGTGAGCCAAGTGGTTTTGGTGTACTGATCATTAACTGAAAGAATCATCAAGATTGGGTGAAAAAATGTTTGCTGAGATTTCAGGCAACTCGTAGTTTTTTGGAAGCTTGGCACCCCTTTCCATGAAAGTGATTTTCGCCATTCTCTGCATAGGGCTACATCAACAGCAAACAAAGCATAGAGATAGAACTTGAAACTGCTTTATTTTGTCAAGTTTCAAAGAGCTAGCACAAACCGTGTTTGATTTAGAGTTCCAAATACATGTATCCCTATAGGAGAAAACAGAGTGAAACCTAAAAATGAAAACGGTTACTGCAAACGAACGGTTTAACCTAGAAGAACCAAATTTGGTGAATCAAGTGGTTTTGGTGTAATGATCATTACCTGAAATAATCATCAAGATTGGGTGAAAAAATGTTTGCTGAGATTTCAGGCAACTCGTAGTTTTTTGGAAGCTTGGCAACCCCTTTCCATGAAAGTGATTTTCGCCAGTCTCTGCTTAGGGCTACATCAACAGCAAACAAAGCATAGAGATAGAACTTGAAGCTTCTTTATTGTGTCAAGTTTCAAAGAGCTACCACAAACCGTGTTTGATTTAGAGTTCCAAATACATGTATCCCTATAGGAGAAAACAGAGTGAAACCTAAAAATGAAAACGGTTACTGCAAACGAACGGTTTAACCTAGAAGAATGAAATTTGGTGAGCCAAGTGGTTTTGTTGCACTGATTGTTACCTGAAAGAATCATCAAGATTAAGTGAAAAAATGTTGGCTGAGATTTCAGGCAACTCGTAGTTTTATGGAAGCTTGGCAACCCCTTTCCATGAAAGTGATTTTCGCCAGTCTCTGCTTAGGGCTACATCAACAGCAAACCAACCATAAAGATAGAACTTGAAACTGCTTTATTGTGTCAAGTTTCAAAGAGCTAGCACAAACCGTGTTTGATTTAGAGTTCCAAATACATGTATCCCTATAGGAGAAAACAGAGTGAAACCTAAAAATGAAAACGGTTACTGCAAACGAACGGTTTAATCTAGAAGAACGAAATTTGGTGAGCCAAGTGGTTTTGGTGTACTGATCATTACCTGAAAGAATCATCAAGATTGGGTGAAAAAATGTTTGCTGAGATTTCAGGCAACTCGTAGTTTTTTGGAAGCTTGGCAACCCCTTTCCATGAAAGTGATTTTCGCCAGTCTCTGCTTAGGGCTACATCAACAGCAAACAAACCATAGAGATAGAACTGGAAACTGCTTTATTGTGTCAAGTTTCAAAGAGCTTGCACAAACCGTGTTTGATTTAGAGTTCCAAATACATGTATCCCTATAGGAGAAAACAGAGTGAAACCTAAAAATGTAAACGGTTACTGCAAACGAACGGTTTAACCTAGAAGAATGAAATTTGGTGAGCCAAGTGGTTTTGTTGCACTGATTGTTACCTGAAAGAATCATCAAGATTAAGTGAAAAAATGTTGGCTGAGATTTCAGGCAACTCGTAGTTTTATGGAAGCTTGGCAACCCCTTTCCATGAAAGTGATTTTCGCCAGTCTCTGCTTAGGGCTACATCAACAGCAAACCAACCATAAAGATAGAACTTGAAACTGCTTTATTGTGTCAAGTTTCAAAGAGCTAGCACAAACCGTGTTTGATTTAGAGTTCCAAATACATGTATCCCTATAGGAGAAAACAGAGTGAAACCTAAAAATGAAAACGGTTACTGCAAACGAACGGTTTAATCTAGAAGAACGAAATTTGGTGAGCCAAGTGGTTTTGGTGTACTGATCATTACCTGAAAGAATCATCAAGATTGGGTGAAAAAATGTTTGCTGAGATTTCAGGCAACTCGTAGTTTTTTGGAAGCTTGGCAACCCCTTTCCATGAAAGTGATTTTCGCCAGTCTCTGCTTAGGGCTACATCAACAGCAAACAAACCATAGAGATAGAACTGGAAACTGCTTTATTGTGTCAAGTTTCAAAGAGCTTGCACAAACCGTGTTTGATTTAGAGTTCCAAATACATGTATCCCTATAGGAGAAAACAGAGTGAAACCTAAAAATGAAAACGGTTACTGCAAACGAACGGTTTAACCTACAAGAACGAAATTTGGTGAGCCAAGTGGTTTTGGTGTACTGATCATTAACTGAAAGAATCATCAAGATTGGGTGAAAAAATGTTTGCTGAGATTTCAGGCAACTCGTAGTTTTTTGGAAGCTTGGCAACCCCTTTCCATGAAAGTGATTTTCGCCAGTCTCTGCTTAGGGCTGCATCAAAAGCAAACAAAGCATAGAGCTAGAACTTGAAACTGCTTTATTGTGTCAAGTTTCAAAGACCTAGCACAAACCGTGTTTGTTTTAGAGTTCCAAATACATGTATCCCTATAGGAGAAAACAGAGTGAAACCTAATAATGAAAACGGTTACTGCAAATGAACGGTTTAACCTAGAAGAACCAAATTTGGTGAATCAAGTGGTTTTAGTGTAATGATCATTACCTGAAATAATCATCAAGATTTGGTGAAAAAATGTTTGCTGAGATTTCAGGCAACTCGTAGTTTTTTGGAAGCTTGGCAACCCCTTTCCATGAAAGTGATTTTCGCCAGTCTCTGCTTAGGGCTACATCAACAGCAAACAAATCATAGAGATAGAACTTGAAGCTTCTTTATTGTGTCAAGTTTCAAAGAGCTAGCACAAACCGTGTTGGGTTTAGAGTTCCAAATACATGTATCCCTATAGGAGAAAACAGAGTGAAACCTAAAAATGAAACCGGTTACTGCAAACGAACGGTTTAACCTAGAAGAACGAAATTTGGTGAGCCAAGTGGTTTTGGTGTACTGATCATTACCTGAAAGAATCATCAAGATTGGGTGAAAAAATGTTTGCTGAGATTTCAGGCAACTCGTAGTTTTTTGGAAGCTTGGCAACCCCTTTCCATGAAAGTGATTTTCGCGAGTCTCTGCTTAGGGCTACATCAACAGCAAACAAAGCATAGAGATAGAACTGGAAACTGCTTTATTGTGTCAAGTTTCAAAGAGCTAGCACAAACCGTGTTTGATTTAGAGTTCCAAATACATGTATTTCTATAGGAGAAAACAGAGTGAAACCTAAAAATGAAAACGGTTACTGCAAATGAACGGTTTAACCTAGAAGAACCAAATTTGGTGAATCAAGTGGTTTTGGTGTAATGATCATTACCTGAAATAATCATCAAGATTGGGTGAAAAAATGTTTGCTGAGATTTCAGGCAACTCGCAGTTTTTTGGAAGCTTGGCAACCCCTTTCCATGAAAGTGATTTTCGCCAGTCTCTGCTTAGGGCTACATCAACAGCAAACAAAGCATAGAGATAGAACTTGAAGCTTCTTTATTGTGTCAAGTTTCAAAGAGCTAGCACAAACCGTGTTTGATTTAGAGTTCCAAATACATGTATCCCTATAGGAGAAAACAGAGTGAAACCTAAAAATGAAAACGGTTACTGCAAACGAACGGTTTAACCTAGAAGAATGAAATTTGGTGAGCCAAGTGGTTTTGTTGTACTGATTGTTACCTGAAAGAATCATCAAGATTAAGTGAAAAAATGTTGGCTGAGATTTCAGGCAACTCGTAGTTTTTTGGAAGCTTGGCAACCCCTTTCCATGAAAGTGATTTTCGCCAGTCTCTGCTTAGGGCTACATCAACAGCAAACCAACCATAAAGATAGAACTTGAAACTGCTTTATTGTGTCAAGTTTCAAAGAGCTAGCACAAACCGTGTTTGATTTAGAGTTCCAAATACATGTATCCCTATAGGAGAAAACAGAGTGAAACCTAAAAATGAAAACGGTTACTGCAAACGAACGGTTTAACCTACAAGAACGAAATTTGGTGAGCCAAGTGGTTTTGGTGTACTGATCATTACCTGAAAGAATCATCAAGATTGGGTGAAAAAATGTTTGCTGAGATTTCAGGCAACTTGTAGTTTTTTGGAAGATTGGCAACCCCTTTCCATGAAAGTGATTTTCGCCAGTCTCTGCTTAGGGCTACATCAACAGCAAACAAAGCATAGAGATAGAACTGGAAACTGCTTTATTGTGTCAAGTTTCAAAGAGCTAGCACAAACCGTGTTTGATTTAGAGTTCCAAATACATGTATCCCTATAGGAGAAAACAGAGTGAAACCTAAAAATGAAAACGGTTACTGCAAACGAAGGGTTTAACCAAGAAGAACGAAATTTGGTGAGCCAAGTGGTTTTGGTGTACTGATCGTTACCTGAAAGAATCATCAAGATTGGGTGAAAAAATGTTTGCTGAGATTTCAGGCAACTCGTAGTTTTTTGGAAGCTTGGCACCCCTTTCCATGAAAGTGATTTTCGCCAGTCTCTGCATAGGGCTACATCAACAGCAAACAAAGCATAAAGATAGAACTTGAAACTGCTTTATTGTGTCAAGTTTCAAAGAGCTAGCACAAACCGTGTTTGATTTAGAGTTCCAAATACATGAATCCCTATAGGAGAAAACAGAGTGAAACCTAAAAATGAAAACGGTTACTGCAAACGAACGGTTTAACCTAGAAGAATGAAATTTGGTGAGCCAAGTGGTTTTGTTGTACTGATTGTTACCTGAAAGAATCATCAAGATTAAGTGAAAAAATGTTGGCTGAGATTTCAGGCAACTCGTAGTTTTTTGGAAGCTTGGCAACCCCTTTCCATGAAAGTGATTTTCGCCAGTCTCTGCTTAGGGCTACATCAACAGCAAACCAACCATAAAGATAGAACTTGAAACTGCTTTATTGTGTCAAGTTTCAAAGAGCTAGCACAAACCGTGTTTGATTTAGAGTTCCAAATACATGTATCCCTATAGGAGAAAACAGAGTGAAACCTAAAAATGGAAACGGTTACTGCAAATGAAAGGTTTAACCTAGAAGAACGAAATTTGGTGAGCCAAGTGGTTTTGGTGTACTGATCATTACCTGAAAGAATCATCAAGATTGGGTGCAAAAATGTTTGCTGAGATTTCAGGCAACTCGTAGTTTTTTGGAAGCTTGGCAACCCCTTTCCATGAAAGTGATTTTCGCCAGTCTCTGCTTAGGGCTACATCAACAGCAAACAAAGCATAGAGATAGAACTGGAAACTGCTTTATTGTGTCAAGTTTCAAAGAGCTAGCACAAACCGTGTTTGATTTAGAGTTCCAAATACATGTATCCCTATAGGAGAAAACAGAGTGAAACCTAAAAATGAAAACGGTTACTGCAAACGAACGGTTTAACCTAGAAGAACCAAATTTGGTGAATCAAGTGGTTTTGGTGTAATGATCATTACCTGAAATAATCATCAAGATTGGGTGAAAAAATGTTTGCTGAGATTTCAGGCAACTTGTAGTTATTTGGAAGCTTGGCAACCCCTTTCCATGAAAGTGATTTTCGCCAGTCTCTGCTTAGGGCTACATCAACAGCAAACAAAGCATAGAGATAGAACTTGAAACTGCTTTATTGTGTCAAGTTTCAAAGAGCTAGCACAAACCGTGTTTGATTTAGAGTTCCAAATACATGTATTCCTATAGGAGAAAACAGAGTGAAACCTAAAAATGAAAACGGTTACTGCAAACGAACGGTTTAACCTACAAGAACGAAATTTGGTGAGCCAAGTGGTTTTGGTGTACTGATCATTAACTGAAAGAATCATCAAGATTGGGTGAAAAAATGTTTGCTGAGATTTCAGGCAACTCGTAGTTTTTTGGAAGCTTGGCACCCCTTTCCATGAAAGTGATTTTCGCCATTCTCTGCATAGGGCTACATCAACAGCAAACAAAGCATAGAGATAGAACTTGAAACTGCTTTATTTTGTCAAGTTTCAAAGAGCTAGCACAAACCGTGTTTGATTTAGAGTTCCAAATACATGTATCCCTATAGGAGAAAACAGAGTGAAACCTAAAAATGAAAACGGTTACTGCAAACGAACGGTTTAACCTAGAAGAACCAAATTTGGTGAATCAAGTGGTTTTGGTGTAATGATCATTACCTGAAATAATCATCAAGATTGGGTGAAAAAATGTTTGCTGAGATTTCAGGCAACTCGTAGTTTTTTGGAAGCTTGGCAACCCCTTTCCATGAAAGTGATTTTCGCCAGTCTCTGCTTAGGGCTACATCAACAGCAAACAAAGCATAGAGATAGAACTTGAAGCTTCTTTATTGTGTCAAGTTTCAAAGAGCTACCACAAACCGTGTTTGATTTAGAGTTCCAAATACATGTATCCCTATAGGAGAAAACAGAGTGAAACCTAAAAATGAAAACGGTTACTGCAAACGAACGGTTTAACCTAGAAGAATGAAATTTGGTGAGCCAAGTGGTTTTGTTGCACTGATTGTTACCTGAAAGAATCATCAAGATTAAGTGAAAAAATGTTGGCTGAGATTTCAGGCAACTCGTAGTTTTATGGAAGCTTGGCAACCCCTTTCCATGAAAGTGATTTTCGCCAGTCTCTGCTTAGGGCTACATCAACAGCAAACCAACGATAAAGATAGAACTTGAAACTGCTTTATTGTGTCAAGTTTCAAAGAGCTAGCACAAACCGTGTTTGATTTAGAGTTCCAAATACATGTATCCCTATAGGAGAAAACAGAGTGAAACCTAAAAATGAAAACGGTTACTGCAAACGAACGGTTTATCCTAGAAGAACGAAATTTGGTGAGCCAAGTGGTTTTGGTGTACTGATAATTACCTGAAAGAATCATCAAGATTGGGTGAAAAAATGTTTGCTGAGATTTCAGGCAACTTGTAGTTTTTTGGAAGCTTGGCAACCCCTTTCCATGAAAGTGATTTTCGCCAGTCTCTGCATAGGGCTACATCAACAGCAAACAAAGCATAAAGATAGAACTTGAAACTGCTTTATTGTGTCAAGTTTCAAAGAGCTAGCACAAACCGTGTTTGATTTAGAGTTCCAAATACATGTATCCCTATAGGAGAAAACAGAGTGAAACCTAAAAATGAAAACGGTTACTGCAAACGAACGGTTTAACCTAGAAGAATGAAATTTGGTGAGCCAAGTGGTTTTGTTGTACTGATTGTTACCTGAAAGAATCATCAAGATTAAGTGAAAAAATGTTGGCTGAGATTTCAGGCAACTCGTAGTTTTTTGGAAGCTTGGCAACCCCTTTCCATGAAAGTGATTTTCGCCAGTCTCTGCTTAGGGCTACATCAACAGCAAACCAACCATAAAGATAGAACTTGAAACTGCTTTATTGTGTCAAGTTTCAAAGAGCTAGCACAAACCGTGTTTGATTTAGAGTTCCAAATACATGTATCCCTATAGGAGAAAACAGAGTGAAACCTAAAAATGAAAACGGTTACTGCAAACGAACGGTTTAACCTAGAAGAACGAAATTTGGTGAGCCAAGTGGTTTTGGTGTACTGATCGTTACCTGAAAGAATCATCAAGATTGGGTGAAAAAATGTTTGCTGAGATTTCAGGCAACTCGTAGTTTTTGGAAGCTTGGCACCCCTTTCCCATGAAAGTGATTTTCGCCAGTCTCTGCATAGGGCTACATAAACAGAAAACAATACATAGAGATAGAACTTGAAACTGCTTTATTGTGTCAAGTTTCAAAGAGCTAGCACAAACCGTGTTTGATTTAGAGTTCCAAATACATGTATCCCTATAGGAGAAAACAGAGTGAAACCTAAAAATGAAAACGGTTACTGCAAACGAACGGTTTAACCTAGAAGAACGAAATTTGGTGAATCAAGTGGTTTTGGTGTACTGATCATTACCTGAAAGAATCATCAAGATTGGGTGAAAAAATGTTTTCTGAGATTTCAGGCAACTCGTAGTTTTTTGGAAGCTTGGCAACCCCTTTCCATGAAAGTGATTTTCGCCAGTCTCTGCTTAGGGCTACATCAACAGCAAACAAAGCATAGAGATAGAACTTGAAACTGCTTTATTGTGTCAAGTTTCAAAGAGCTAGCACAAACCGTGTTTGATTTAGAGTTCCAAATACATGTATCCCTATAGGAGAAAACAGAGTGAAACCTAAAAATGAAAACGGTTACTGCAAACGAACGGTTTAACCTAGAAGAACCAAATTTGGTGAATCAAGTGGTTTTGGTGTAATGATCATTACCTGAAATAATCATCAAGATTGGGTGAAAAAATGTTTGCTGAGATTTCAGGCAACTCGTAGTTTTTTGGAAGCTTGGCAACCCCTTTCCATGAAAGTGATTTTCGCCAGTCTCTGCTTAGGGCTACATCAACAGCAAACAAAGCATAGAGATAGAACTTGAAACTGCTTTATTGTGTCAAGTTTCAAAGAGCTAGCACAAACCGTGTTTGATTTAGAGTTCCAAATACATGTATCCCTATAGGAGAAAACAGAGTGAAACCTAAAAATGAAAACGGTTACTGCAAACGAACGGTTTAACCTAGAAGAACGAAATTTGGTGAGCCAAGTGGTTTTGGTGTACTGATCGTTACCTGAAAGAATCATCAAGATTGGGTGAAAAAATGTTTGCTGAGATTTCAGGCAACTCGTAGTTTTTTGGAAGCTTGGCACCCCTTTCCATGAAAGTGATTTTCGCCAGTCTCTGCATAGGGCTACATAAACAGCAAACAATACATAGAGATAGAACTTGAAACTGCTTTATTGTGTCAAGTTTCAAAGAGCTAGCACAAACCGTGTTTGATTTAGAGTTCCAAATACATGTATCCCTATAGGAGAAAACAGAGTGAAACCTAAAAATGAAAACGGTTACTGCAAACGAACGGTTTAACCTAGAAGAACGAAATTTGGTGAATCAAGTGGTTTTGGTGTACTGATCATTACCTGAAAGAATCATCAAGATTGGGTTGAAAAAATGTTTTCTGAGATTTCAGGCAACTCGTAGTTTTGGGGCTTGGCAACCCCTTTCCATGAAAGTGATTTTCGCCAGTCTCTGCTTAGGGCTACATCAACAGCAAACAAAGCATAGAGATAGAACTTGGAACTGCTTTATTGTGTCAAGTTTCAAAGAGGCTAGCACAAACCGTGTTTGATTTAGAGTTCCAAATACATGTATCCCTATAGGAGAAAACAGAGTGAAACCTAAAAATGAAAACGGTTACTGCAAACGAACGGTTTAACCTAGAAGAACGAAATTGGTGAGCCAAGTGGTTTTGGTGTACTGATCATTACCTGAAAGAATCATCAAGATTGGGTGAAAAATGTTTGCTGAGATTTCAGGCATCTCGTAGTTTTTTGGAAGCTTGGCAACCCCTTTCCATTAAAGTGATTTTCGCCAGTCTCTGCTTAGGGCTACATCAACAGCAAACAAAGCATAGAGATAGAACTTGAAACTGCTTTATTGTGTCAAGTTTCAAAGAGCTAACACAAACCGTGTTTGATTTAGAGTTCCAAATACATGTATCCATATATGAAAAAACAGAGTGAAACCTAAAAATAAAAACGGTTACTGCAAACCAACGGTTTAACCTAGAAGAACGAAATTTTGTGAGCCAAGTGGTTGTGGTGTACTGATCATTACCTGAAAGAATCATCAAGATTGGGTGAAAAAATGTTTGCTGAGATTTCAGGCAACTCGTAGTTTTTTAGAAGTTTGGCAGCCCCTTTCCATCAAAGTGTTTTATGCCAGTCTCTGCTTATGGGCTACATCAACAGCAAACAAACCATAGAGATAGAATTTGAAAATGCTTTATTGTGTCAAGTTTCAAAGAGCTAGCACAAACCGTGTTTGATTTAGAGTTCCAAATACATGTATCCCTATAGGAGAAAACAGAGTGAAACCTAAAAATGAAAACGGTTACTGCAAACGAACGGTTTAACCTAGAAGAACGAAATTTGGTGAGCCAAGTGGTTTTGGTGTACTGATCATTACCTGAAAGAATCATCAGATTGGGTGAAAAAATGTTTGCTGAGATTTCAGGAAACTCGTAGTTTTTTGGAAGCTTGGCAACCCCTTTCCATGAAAGTGATTTTCGCCAGTTTCTGCTTAGGGCTACATCAACAGCAAACAAAGCATAGAGATAGAACTTGAAACTGCTTTATTGTGTCAAGTTTCAAAGAGCTAGCACAAACCGTGTTTGATTTAGAGTTCCAAATACATGTATCCCTATAGGAGAAAACAGAGTGAAACCTAAAAATGAAAACATTTACTGCAAAATAACGGTTTTACCTAGAATAACGAAATTTGGTGAGCCAAGTGGTTTTGGTTTACTGATCATTACCTGAAAGAATCATCAAGTTTGGGTGAAAAAATGTTTGCTGAGATTTCAGGCAACTCGTAGTTTTTTGGAAGCTTGGCAACCCCTTTCCATGAAAGTGATTTTCGCCAGTCTCTGCTTAGGGCTACATCAACAGCAAACAAACCATAGAGATAGAACTTGAAACTGCTTTATTGTGTCAAGTTTCAAAGAGGTAGCACAAACCGTGTTTTTATTTAGAGTTCCAAATAAATGTATCCCTATAGGAGAAAACAGAGTGAAACCTAAAAATGAAAACGGTTACTGCAAACGAACGGTTTAACCTAGAAGAACGAAATTTGGTGAGCCAGATGGTTTTGGTGTACTGATCATTACCTGAAAGAATCATCAAGTTTGGGTGAAAAAATGTTATTGAGATTTCAGGCAACTCGTAGTTTTTTGGAAGCTTGGCAACCCCTTTCCATTAAAGTGATTTTCGCTTCGCCAGTCTCTGCGTAGGGCTACATCAACAGCAAACAAAGCATAGAGATAGAACTTGAAACTGCTTTATTGTGTCAAGTTTCAAAGAGCTAGCACAAACCGTGTTTGATTTAGAGTTCCAAATACATGTATCATTATAGGAGAAAACAGAGTTAAACCTAAAAATGAAAACGGTTACTGCAAACGAACGGTTTCACCTAGAAGAACGAAATTTGGTGAGCCAAGTGGTTTTGGTGTACTGATCATTACCTGAAAGAATCATCAAGATTGGGTGAAAAAATGTTTGCTGAGATTTCAGGCAACTCGTAGTTTTTTGGAAGCTTGGCAACCCCTTTCCATGAAAGTGATTTTCGCCAGTCTCTGCTTAGGGCTACATCAACAGCAAACAAAGCATAGAGATAGAACTTGAAACTGCTTAATTGTGTCAAGTTTCAAAGAGCTAGCACAAACCGTGTTTGATTTAGAGTTCCAAATACATGTATCCATATATGAAAAAACAGAGTGAAACCTAAAAATAAAAATGGTTACTGCAAACGAACGGTTTAACCTAGAAGAACGAAATTTGGTGAGCCAAGTGGTTTTGGTGTACTGATCATTACCTGAAAGAATCATCAAGATTGGGTGAAAAAATGTTTGCTGAGATTTCAGGCAACTCGTAGTTTTTTGGAAGCTTGGCAACCCCTTTCCATGAAAGTGATTTTCGCCAGTCCCTGCTTAGGGTTACATCAACAGCAAACAAAGCATAGAGATAGAACTTGAAACTGCTTTATTGTGTCAAGTTTCAAAGAGCTAGCACAAACCGTGTTTGATTTAGAGTTCCAAATACATGTATCCCTATAGGAGAAAACAGAGTGAAACCTAAAAATGAAAACGGTTACTGCAAACGAACGGTTTAACCGAGAAGAACGAAATTTGGTGAATCAAGTGGTTTTGGTGTACTGATCATTACCAGAAAGAATCATCAAGATTGGGTGAAAAAATGTTTGCTGAGATTTCAGGGAACTCGTAGTTTTTTGGAAGCTTTGCAACCCCTTTCCATTAAAGTGATTTTCGCCAGTCTCTGCTTAGGGCTACATCAACAGCAAACAAAGCATAGAGATATAACTGGAAACTGCTTTATTGTGTCAAGTTTCAAAGAGCTAGCACAAACCGTGTTTGATTTAGAGTTCCAAATACATGTATCCCTATAGGAGAAAACAGAGTGAAACCTAAAAATGAAAACGTTTACTGCAAACTAACGGTTTTACCTAGAAGAACGAAATTTGGTGAGCCAAGTGGTTTTGGTTTACTGATCATTACCTGAAAGAATCATCAAGTTTGGGTGAAAAAATGTTTGCTGAGATTTAGGCAACTCGTAGTTTTTTGGGGCTTGGCAACCCCTTTCAATGAAAGTGATTTTCGCCAGTCTCTGCGTAGGGCTACATCAACAGCAAACAAAGCATAGAGATAGAACTTGAAACTGCTTTATTGTGTCAAGTTTCAAAGAGCTACCACAAACCGTGTTTGATTTAGAGTTCCAAATACATGTAGCCCTATAGGAGAAAACAGAGTGAAACCTAAAAATGAAAACGGTTACTGCAAACGAACGGTTTAACCTAGAAGAACGAAATTTGGTGAGCCAAGTGGTTTTGGTGTACTGATCATTACCTGAAAGAATCATCAAGATTGGGTGAAAAAATGTTTGCTGAGATTTCAGGCAACCTGTAGTTTTTTGGAAGCTTCGCAACCCCTTTCCATGAAAGTGATTTTCGCCAGTCTCTGCTTAGGGCTACATCAACAGCAAACAAAGCATAGAGATAGAACTTGAAACTGCTTTATTGTGTCACGTTTCAAAGAGCTAGCACAAACCGTGTTTGATTTAGAGTTCCAAATACATGTATCCCTATAGGAGAAAACAGAGTGAAACCTAAAAATGAAAACGTTTTCTGCAAACGAACGGTTTTACCTAGAAGAACGAAATTTGGTGAGTCAAGTGGTTTTGGTTTACTGATCATTACCTGAAAGAATCATCAAGTTTGGGTGAAAAAATGTTTGCTGAGATTTCAGGAAACTCGTAGTTTTTTGGAAGCTTGGCAACCCCTTTCCATGAAAGTGATTTTCGCCAGTCTCTGCTTAGGGCTACATCAACAGCAAACAAACCATAGAGATAGAACTTGAAACTGCTTTATTGTGTCAAGTTTCAAAGAGCTAGCACAAACCGTGTTTGATTTAGAGTTCCAAATACATGTATCCCTATAGGAGAAAACAGAGTGAAACCTAAAAATTAAAACGGTTACTGCAAACGAACGGTTTAACCTAGAAGAACGAAATTTGGTGAGGCAGGTGGTTTTGGTGTACTGATCATTACCTTAAAGAATCATCAAGATTGGGTGAAAAAATGTTATTGAGATTTCAGGCAACTCGTAGTTTTTTGGAAGCTTGGCAACCCCTTTCCATTTAAGTGATTTTCGCCAGTCTCTGCGTAGGGCTACATCAACAGCAAACAAAGCATAGAGATAGAACTTGAAACTGCTTTATTGTGTCAAGTTTCAAAGAGCTAGCACAAACCGTGTTTGATTTAGAGTTCCAAATACATGTATCCCTATAGGAGAAAACAGAGTTAAACCTAAAAATGAAAACGGTTACTGCAAACGAACGGTTTCACCTAGAAGAACGAAATTTGGTGAGCCAAGTGGTTTTGGTGTACTGATCATTACCTGAAAGAATCATCAAGATTGGGTGAAAAAATGTTTGCTGAGATTTCAGGCAACTCGTAGTTTTTTGGAAGCTTGGCAACCCCTTTCCATGAAAGTGATTTTCGCCAGTCTCTGCTTAGGGCTACATCAACAGCAAACAAAGCATAGAGATAGAACTTGAAACTGCTTAATTGTGTCAAGTTTCAAAGAGCTAGCACAAACCGTGTTTGATTTAGAGTTCCAAATACATGTATCCATATATGAAAAAACAGAGTGAAACCTAAAAATAAAAATGGTTACTGCAAACAAACGGTTTAACCTAGAAGAACGAAATTTGGTGAGCCAAGTGGTTTTGGTGTACTGATCATTACCTGAAAGAATCATCAAGATTGGGTGAAAAAATGTTTGCTGAGATTTCAGGCAACTCGTAGTTTTTTGGAAGCTTGGCAACCCCTTTCCATGAAAGTGATTTTCGCCAGTCCCTGCTTAGGGGTACATCAACAGCAAACAAAGCATAGAGATAGAACTTGAAACTGCTTTATTGTGTCAAGTTTCAAAGAGCTAGCACAAACCGTGTTTGATTTAGAGTTCCAAATACATGTATCCCTATAGGAGAAAACGGAGTGAAACCTAAAAATGAAAACGGTTACTGCAAACGAACGGTTTAACCGAGAAGAACGAAATTTGGTGAATCAAGTGGTTTTGGTGTACTGATCATTACCAGAAAGAATCATCAAGATTGGGTGAAAAAATGTTTGCTGAGATTTCAGGCAACTCGTAGTTTTTTGGAAGCTTTGCAACCCCTTTCCATGAAAGTGATTTTCGCCAGTCTCTGCTTAGGGCTACATCAACAGCAAACAAAGCATAGAGATAGAACTTGAAACTGCTTTATTGTGTCAAGTTTCAAAGAGCTAGCACAAACCGTGTTTGATTTAGAGTTCCCAATACATGTATCCCTATAGGAGAAAACAGAGTGAAACCTAAAAATTAAAACGGTTACTGCAAACGAACGGTTTAACCTAGAAGAACGAAATTTGGTGAGGCAGGTGGTTTTGGTGTACTGATCATTACCTTAAAGAATCATCAAGATTGGGTGAAAAAATGTTATTGAGATTTCAGGCAACTCGTAGTTTTTTGGAAGCTTGGCAACCCCTTTCCATTAAAGTGATTTTCGCCAGTCTCTGCGTAGGGCTACATCAACAGCAAACAAAGCATAGAGATAGAACTTGAAACTGCTTTATTGTGTCAAGTTTCAAAGAGCTAGCACAAACCGTGTTTGATTTAGAGTTCCAAATACATGTATCCCTATAGGAGAAAACAGAGTTAAACCTAAAAATGAAAACGGTTACTGCAAACGAACGGTTTCACCTAGAAGAACGAAATTTGGTGAGCCAAGTGGTTTTGGTGTACTGATCATTACCTGAAAGAATCATCAAGATTGGGTGAAAAAATGTTTGCTGAGATTTCAGGCAACTCGTAGTTTTTTGGAAGCTTGGCAACCCCTTTCCATGAAAGTGATTTTCGCCAGTCTCTGCTTAGGGCTACATCAACAGCAAACAAAGCATAGAGATAGAACTTGAAACTGCTTAATTGTGTCAAGTTTCAAAGAGCTAGCACAAACCGTGTTTGATTTAGAGTTCCAAATACATGTATCCATATATGAAAAAACAGAGTGAAACCTAAAAATAAAAATGGTTACTGCAAACAAACGGTTTAACCTAGAAGAACGAAATTTGGTGAGCCAAGTGGTTTTGGTGTACTGATCATTACCTGAAAGAATCATCAAGATTGGGTGAAAAAATGTTTGCTGAGATTTCAGGCAACTCGTAGTTTTTTGGAAGCTTGGCAACCCCTTTCCATGAAAGTGATTTTCGCCAGTCCCTGCTTAGGGTTACATCAACAGCAAACAAAGCATAGAGATAGAACTTGAAACTGCTTTATTGTGTCAAGTTTCAAAGAGCTAGCACAAACCGTGTTTGATTTAGAGTTCCAAATACATGTATCCCTATAGGAGAAAACAGAGTGAAACCTAAAAATGAAAACGGTTACTGCAAATGAACGGTTTAACCGAGAAGAACGAAATTTGGTGAATCAAGTGGTTTTGGTGTACTGATCATTACCAGAAAGAATCATCAAGATTGGGTGAAAAAATGTTTGCTGAGATTTCAGGCAACTCGTAGTTTTTTGGAAGCTTTGCAACCCCTTTCCATGAAAGTGATTTTCGCCAGTCTCTGCTTAGGGCTACATCAACAGCAAACAAAGCATAGAGATAGAACTTGAAACTGCTTTATTGTGTCAAGTTTCAAAGAGCTAGCACAAACCGTGTTTGATTTAGAGTTCCAAATACATGTATCCCTATAGGAGAAAACAGAGTGAAACCTAAAAATGAAAACGTTTACTGCAAACTAACGGTTTTACCTAGAAGAACGAAATTTGGTGAGCCAAGTGGTTTTGGTTTACTGATCATTACCTGAAAGAATCATCAAGTTTGGGTGAAAAAATGTTTGCTGAGATTTAGGCAACTCGTAGTTTTTTGGGGCTTGGCAACCCCTTTCCATGAAAGTGATTTTCGCCAGTCTCTGCGTAGGGCTACATCAACAGCAAACAAAGCATAGAGATAGAACTTGAAACTGCTTTATTGTGTCAAGTTTCAAAGAGCTAGCACCAACCGTGTTTGATTTAGAGTTCCAAATACATGTATCCCTATAGGAGAAAACAGAGTGAAACCTAAAAATGAAAACGGTTACTGCAAACGAACGGTTTAACCTAGAAGAACGAAATTTGGCGAGCCAAGTGGTTTTGGTGTACTGATCATTACCTGAAAGAATCATCAAGATTGGGTGAAAAAATGTTTGCTGAGATTTCAGGCAACTCGTAGTTTTTTGGAAGCTTGGCAACCCCTTTCCATGAAAGTGATTTTCGCCAGTCTCTGTTTAGGGCTACATCAACAGCAAACAAAGCATAGAGATAGAATTTGAAACTGCTTTATTGTGTCAAGTTTCAAAGAGCTACCACAAACCGTGTTTGATTTAGAGTTCCAAATACATGTAGCCCTATAGGAGAAAACAGAGTGAAACCTAAAAATGAAAACGGTTACTGCAAACGAACGGTTTAACCTAGAAGAACGAAATTTGGTGAGCCAAGTGGTTTTGGTGTACTGATCATTACCTGAAAGAATCATCAAGATTGGGTGAAAAAATGTTTGCTGAGATTTCAGGCAACTCGTAGTTTTTTGGAAGCTTGGCAACCCCTTTTCATGAAAGTGATTTTCGCCAGTCTCTGCTTAGGGCTACATCAACAGCAAACAAAGCATAGAGAGAGAACTTGAAACTGCTTTATTGTGTCAGGTTTCAAAGAGCTAACACAAACCGTGTTTGATTTAGAGTTCCAAATACATGTATCCCTATAGGAGAAAACAGAGTGAAACCTAAAAATGAAAACGGTTACTGCAAACGAACGGTTTAACCTAGAAGAACGAAATTTGGTGAGCCAAGTGGTTTTGGTGTACTGATCATTACCTGAAAGAATCATCAAGATTGGGTGAAAAAATGTTTGCTGAGATTTCAGGCAACTCGTAGTTTTTTAGAAGCTTGGCAACCGCTTTCCATGAAAGCGTTTTATGCCAGTCTCTGCTTAGGGCTACATCAACAGCAAACAAAC
>NW_027522287.1:0-20653 GCF_052094955.1 Ictidomys tridecemlineatus | reverse complement strand
TCAAGTTTCAAAGAGCTAGCACAAACCGTCTTTGATTTAGAGTTCCAAATACATGTATCCGTATAGGAGAAAACAGAGTGAAACCTAAAAATGAAAACGGTTACTGCAAACGAACGGTTTAACCTAGAAGAACGAAATTTTGTGAGCCAAGTGGATTTGGTGTACTGATCATTACCTGAAAGAATCATCAAGATTGGGTGAAAAAATGTTAGCTGAGATTTCAGGCAACTCGTAGTTTTTGGAAGCTTGGCAACCTATTTCCATCAAAGTGATTTTCGCCAGTCTCTGCTTAGGGCTACATCAACAGCAAACAAACCATAGAGATAGAACTTAAAACTGCTCTATTGTGTCAAGTTTCAAAGAGCTAGCACAAACTGTCTTTGATTTAGAGTTCCAAATACATGTATCCATATAGGAGAAAACAGAGTGAAACCTAAAAATGAAAACGGTTACTGCAAACGAACGGTTTAACCTAGAAGAACGAAACTTGGTGAGCCAAGTGGTTTTGGTGTACTGATCATTACCTGAAAGAATCATCAAGATTGGATGAAAAAATGTTTGCTGAGTCGTCAGGCAACTCGTAGTTTTTGGAAGCTTGGCAACCCCTTTCCATCAAAGTGATTTTCGCCAGTCTCTGCTTAGGGCTACATCAACAGCAAACAAACCATAGAGATAGAACTTGAAACTGCTCTATTGTGTCAAGTTTCAAAGAGCTAGCACAAACCGTCTTTGATTTAGAGTTCCAAATACTTGTATCCGTATAGGAGAAAACAGAGTGAAACCTAAAAATGAAAACGGTTACTGCAAATGAACGGTTTAACCTTGAAGAACGAAATTTGGTGAGCCAAGTGGTTTTGGTGTACTGATCATTACCTGAAAAAATCATCAAGATTGGGTGAAAAAATGTTTGCTGAGATTTCAGGCAGCTCGTAGTTTTTGGAAGCTTGGCAACCCCTTTCCATCAAAGTGATTTTCGCCAGTCTCTGCTTAGGGCTACATCAACAGCAAACAAACCATAGAGATAGAACTTGAAACTGCTCTATTGTGTCACGTTTCCAAGAGCTAGCACAAACCGTCCTTTGATTTAGACTTCCAAATACATGTATGCGTATAGGAGAAAACAGAGTGAAACCTAAAAATGAAAACTGTTACTGCAAACGAACGGTTTAACCTAGAAGAACGAAATTTGGTGAGCCAAGTGGTTTTGGTGTACTGATCATTACCTGAAAGAATCATCAAGATTGGGTGAAAAAATGTTTGCTGAGATTTCAGGAAACTCGTAGTTTTTTGGAAGCTTGGCAACCCTTTCCATCAAAGTGATTTTCGCCAGTCTCTGCTTAGGGCTACATCAACAGCAAACAAACCATAGAGATAGAACTTGAAACTGCTCTATTGTGTCAAGTTTCAAAGAGCTAGCACAAACCGTCTTTGATTTAGAGTTCCAAATACATGTATCCGTATAGGAGAAAACAGAGTGAAACCTAAAAATGAAAACGGTTACTGCAAACGAACGGTTTAACCTAGAAGAACGAAATTTGGTGAGCCAAGTGGATTTGGTGTACTGATCATTACCTGAAAGAATCATCAAGATTGGGTGAAAAAATGTTAGCTGAGATTTCAGGCAACTCGTAGTTTTTGGAAGCTTGGCAACCTATTTCCATCAAAGTGATTTTCGCCAGTCTCTGCTTAGGGCTACATCAACAGCAAACAAACCATAGAGATAGAACTTAAAACTGCTCTATTGTGTCAAGTTTCAAAGAGCTAGCACAAACTGTCTTTGATTTAGAGTTCCAAATACATGTATCCGTATAGGAGAAAACAGAGTGAAACCTAAAAATGAAAACGGTTACTGCAAACGAACGGTATAACCTAGAAGAACGAAACTTGGTGAGCCAAGTGGTTTTGGTGTACTGATCATTACCTGAAAGAATCATCAAGATTGGATGAAAAAATGTTTGCTGAGTCGTCAGGCAACTCGTAGTTTTTGGAAGCTTGGCAACCCCTTTCCATCAAAGTGATTTTCGCCAGTCTCTGCTTAGGGCTACATCAACAGCAAACAAACCATAGAGATAGAACTTGAAACTGCTCTATTGTGTCAAGTTTCAAAGAGCTAGCACAAACCGTCTTTGATTTAGAGTTCCAAATACATGTATCCGTATAGGAGAAAACAGAGTGAAACCTAAAAATGAAAACGGTTACTGCAAACGAACGGTTTAACCTAGAAGAACGAAATTTGGTGAGCCAAGTGGATTTGGTGTACTGATCATTACCTGAAAGAATCATCAAGATTGGGTGAAAAAATGTTAGCTGAGATTTCAGGCAACTCGTAGTTTTTGGAAGCTTGGCAACCTATTTCCATCAAAGTGATTTTCGCCAGTCTCTGCTTAGGGCTACATCAACAGCAAACAAACCATAGAGATAGAACTTAAAACTGCTCTATTGTGTCAAGTTTCAAAGAGCTAGCACAAACTGTCTTTGATTTAGAGTTCCAAATACATGTATCCATATAGGAGAAAACAGAGTGAAACCTAAAAATGAAAACTGTTACTGCAAACGAACGGTTTAACCTAGAAGAACGAAACTTGGTGAGCCAAGTGGTTTTGGTGTACTGATCATTACCTGAAAGAATCATCAAGATTGGATGAAAAAATGTTTGCTGAGTCGTCAGGCAACTCGTAGTTTTTGGAAGCTTGGCAACCCCTTTCCATCAAAGTGATTTTCGCCAGTCTCTGCTTAGGGCTACATCAACAGCAAACAAACCATAGAGATAGAACTTGAAACTGCTCTATTGTGTCAAGTTTCAAAGAGCTAGCACAAACCGTCTTTGATTTAGAGTTCCAAATACTTGTATCCGTATAGGAGAAAACAGAGTGAAACCTAAAAATGAAAACGGTTACTGCAAATGAACGGTTTAACCTTGAAGAACGAAATTTGGTGAGCCAAGTGGTTTTGGTGTACTGATCATTACCTGAAAGAATCATCAAGATTGGGTAAGAAAATGTTTGCTGAGATTTCAGGCAACTCGTAGTTTTTGGAAGCTTGGCAACCCCTTTCCATCAAAGTGATTTTCGCCAGTCTCTGCTTAGGGCTTCATCAATAGCAAACAAACCGTAGAGATAGAACTTGAAACTGCTCTATTGTGTCAAGTTTCAAAGAGCTAGCACAAACCGTCTTTGATTTAGAGTTCCAAATACATGTATCCCTATAGGAGAAAACAGAGTGAAACCTAAAAATGAAAACGGTTACTGCAAACGAACGGTTTAACCTAGAAGAACGAAATTTGGTGAGCCAAGTGGTTTTGGTGTACTGATCATTACCTGAAAAAATCATCAAGATTGAGTGAAAAAATGTTTGCTGATATTTCAGGCAACTCGTAGTTTTTGGAAGCTTGGCAACCCCTTTCCATCAAAGTGATTTTCGCCAGTCTCTGCTTAGGGCTACATCAACAGCAAACAAACCATAGAGATAGAACTTGAAACTGCTCTATTGTGTCACGTTTCCAAGAGCTAGCACAAACCGTCTTTGATTTAGACTTCCAAATACATGTATGCGTATAGGAGAAAACAGAGTGAAACCTAAAAATGAAAACTGTTACTGCAAACGAACGGTTTAACCTAGAAGAACGAAATTTGGTGAGCCAAGTGGTTTTGGTGTACTGATCATTACCTGAAAGAATCATCAAGATTGGGTGAAAAAATGTTTGCTGAGATTTCAGGAAAACTCGTAGTTTTTGGAAGCTTGGCAACCCCTTTCCATCAAAGTGATTTTCGCCAGTCTCTGCTTAGGGCTACATCAACAGCAAACAAACCATAGAGATAGAACTTGAAACTGCTCTATTGTGTCAAGTTTCAAAGAGCTAGCACAAACGTCTTTGATTTAGAGTTCCAAATACATGTATCCGTATAGGAGAAAACAGAGTGAAACCTAAAAATGAAAACGGTTACTGCAAACGAACGGTTTAACCTAGAAGAACGAAATTTGGTGAGCCAAGTGGATTTGGTGTACTGATCATTACCTGAAAGAATCATCAAGATTGGGTGAAAAAATGTTAGCTGAGATTTCAGGCAACTCGTAGTTTTTGGAAGCTTGGCAACCTATTTCCATCAAAGTGATTTTCGCCAGTCTCTGCTTAGGGCTACATCAACAGCAAACAAACCATAGAGATAGAACTTAAAACTGCTCTATTGTGTCAAGTTTCAAAGAGCTAGCACAAACTGTCTTTGATTTAGAGTTCCAAATACATGTATCCGTATAGGAGAAAACAGAGTGAAACCTAAAAATGAAAACGGTTACTGCAAACGAACGGTTTAACCTAGAAGAACGAAACTTGGTGAGCCAAGTGGTTTTGGTGTACTGATCATTACCTGAAAGAATCATCAAGATTGGATGAAAAAATGTTTGCTGAGTCGTCAGGCAACTCGTAGTTTTTGGAAGCTTGGCAACCCCTTTCCATCAAAGTGATTTTCGCCAGTCTCTGCTTAGGGCTACATCAACAGCAAACAAACCATAGAGATAGAACTTGAAACTGCTCTATTGTGTCAAGTTTCAAAGAGCTAGCACAAACCGTCTTTGATTTAGAGTTCCAAATACTTGTATCCGTATAGGAGAAAACAGAGTGAAACCTAAAAATGAAAACGGTTACTGCAAATGAACGGTTTAACCTTGAAGAACGAAATTTGGTGAGCCAAGTGGTTTTGGTGTACTGATCATTACCTGAAAGAATCATCAAGATTGGGTAAGAAAATGTTTGCTGAGATTTCAGGCAACTCGTAGTTTTTGGAAGCTTGGCAACCCCTTTCCATCAAAGTGATTTTCGCCAGTCTCTGCTTAGGGCTTCATCAATAGCAAACAAACCGTAGAGATAGAACTTGAAACTGCTCTATTGTGTCAAGTTTCAAAGAGCTAGCACAAACCGTCTTTGATTTAGAGTTCCAAATACATGTATCCCTATAGGAGAAAACAGAGTGAAACCTAA
Source organism: Ictidomys tridecemlineatus (assembly GCF_052094955.1). Taxonomy (NCBI): domain Eukaryota; kingdom Metazoa; phylum Chordata; class Mammalia; order Rodentia; family Sciuridae; genus Ictidomys; species Ictidomys tridecemlineatus. Next base: position 15,678 of record NW_027522287.1, on the reverse strand, counting down.
AAATGAAAACGGTTACTGCAAACGAACGGTTTAACCTAGAAGAACGAAATTTGGTGAGCCAAGTGGTTTTGGTGTACTGATCATTACCTGAATAAATCATCAAGATTGAGTGAAAAAATGTTTGCTGAGATTTCAGGCAACTCGTAGTTTTTGGAAGCTTGGCAACCCCTTTCCATCAAAGTGATTTTCGCCAGTCTCTGCTTAGGGCTACATCAACAGCAAACAAACCATAGAGATAGAACTTGAAACTGCTCTATTGTGTCAAGTTTCAAAGAGCTAGCACAAACCGTCTTTGATTTAGAGTTCCAAATACATGTATCCGTATAGGAGAAAACAGAGTGAAACCTAAAAATGAAAACGGTTACTGCAAACGAATGGTTTAACCTAGAAGAACGAAATTTGGTGAGCCAAGTGGTTTTGGTGTCCTGATCATTACCTGAAAGAATCATCAAGATTGGGTGAAAAAATGTTTGCTGAGATTTCAGGCAACTCGTAGTTTTTGGAAGCTTGGCAACCCCTTTACATCAAAGTGATTATCGCCAGTCTCGGCTTAGGGCTACATCAACAGCAAACAAACAATAGAGATAGAACTTGAAACTGCTGTATTTTGTGAAGTTTCGAAGAGCTAGCACAAACCGTCTTTGATTTAGAGTTCCAAATACATGTATCCGTATAGGAGAAAACAGAGTGAATCATAAAAATGAAAACGGTTACTGCAAACGAACGGTTTAACCTAGAAGAACGAAATTTGGTGAGCCAAGTGGTTTTGGTGTACTGATAATTACCTGAAAGAATCATGAAGATTGGGTGAAAAAATGTTTGCTGAGATTTCAGGCAACTCGTAGTTTTTGGAAGCTTGGCAACCCCTTTCCATCAAAGTGATTTTCGCCAGTGTCTGCTTAGGGCTACATCAACAGCAAACAAACCATAGAGATAGAACTTGAAACTGCTCTATTGTGTCAAGTTTCAAAGAGCTAGCACAAACCGTCTTTGATTTAGAGTTCCAAATACATGTATCCCTATAGGAGAAAACAGAGTGAAACCTAAAAATGAAAACAGTTACTGCAAACGAACGGTTTAACCTAAAAGAACGAAATTTGGTGAGCCAAGTGGTTTTGGTGTACTGATCTTTACCTGAGAATCATCAAGATTGGGTGAAAAAATATTTGCTGAGATGTCAGGGAACTCGTAGTTTTTGGAAGCTTGGCAACCCCTTTCCATCAAAGTGATTTTCGCCAGTCTCTGCTTAGGGCTACATCAACAGCAAACAAACCATAGAGATAGAACTTGAAACAGCTCTATTGTGTCAAGTTTCCAAGAGCTAGCACAAACCGTCTTTGATTTACAGTTCCAAATACTTGTATCCCTATAGGAGAAAACAGAGTGAAACCTAAAAATGAAAACGGTTACTGCAAATGAAAGGTTTAACCTAGAAGAACGAAATTTGGTGAGCCAAGTGGTTTTGGTGTACTGATCATTACCTGAAAGAATCATCAAGATAGGGTGAAAAAATGTTTGCTGAGATTTCAGGCAACTCGTAGTTTTTGGAAGCTTGGCAACCCCTTTCCATCAAAGTGTATTTCGCCAGTCTCTGCTGAGGGCTACATCAACAGCAAACAAACCATAGAGATAGAACTTGAAACTGCTCTATTGTGTCAAGTTTCAAAGAGCTAGCACAAACCGTCTTTGATTTAGAGTTCCAAATACATGTATCCCTATTGGAGAAAACAGAGTGAAACCTAAAAATGAAAACAGTTAGTGCAAACGAACGGTTTAACCTAGAAGAACGAAATTTGGTGAGCCAAGTGGTTTTGGTGTACTGATCATTACCTGAAAGAATCATCAAGATTGGGTGAGAAAATGTTTGCCGAGATTTCAGGAAACTCTTAGTTTTTGGAAGCTTGGCAATCCCTTTCCATCAAAGTGATTTTCGCCAGTCTCTGCTTAGGGCTACATAAACAGCAAACAAACCATAGAGATAGAACTTGAAACTGCTCTATTGTGTCAAGTTTCAAAGAGGTAGCACAAACCGTCTATGATTTAGAGTTCCAAATACATGTATCCCTATAGGAGAAAACAGAGTGAAACCTGAAAATGAAAACGGTTACTGCAAACGAACGGTTTAACCTAGAAGAACGAAATTTGGTGAGCCAAGTGGTTTTGGTGTACTGATCATTACCTGAAAGAATCATCAAGATTGGGTGAAAAAATGTTTGCTCAGATTTCAGGCAACTCGTAGTTTTTGGAAGCTTGGCAACCCCTTTCCATCAAAGTGATTTTCGCCAGTCACTGCTAAGGGCTACATCAACAGCAAACAAACCATAGAGATAGAACATGAAACTGCTCTATTGTGTCAAGTTTCAAAGAGCTAGCACCAACCGTCTTTGATTTAGAGTTCCAAATACATGTATCCCTATTGGAGAAAACAGAGTGAAACCTAAAAATATAAACTGTTACTGCACACGAAGGGTTTAACTTAGAAGAACGAAATTTGGTGAGCCAAGTGGTTTTGGTGTACTGATCATTACCTGAAAGAATCATCAAGATGAGTGAAAAAATGTTTGCTGTGATTTCAGGCAACTCGTAGTTTTTGGAAGCTTGGCAACCCCTTTCCATCAAAGTGATTTTCGCCAGTCTCTGCTTAGGGCTACATCAACAGCAAACAAACCATAGAGATAGAACATGAAACTGCTCTATTGTGTCAAGTTTCAAAGAGGTAGCACAAACTGTCTTTGATTTAGAGTTCCAAATACATGTATCCGTATAGGAGAAAACAGAGTGAAACCTCAAAATTAAACCGGTTACTGCAAACGAACGGTTTAACCTCGAAGAACAAAATTTGGTGAGCCAAGTGGTTTTGGTGTACTGATCATTACCTGAAAGAATCATCAAGATTGGGTGAAAAAATGTTTGCTGAGATTTCAGGCAACTCGTAGTTTTTGGAAGCTTGGCAACCCCTTTCCATCAAACTGATTTTCGCCAGTCTCTGCTTAGGGCTACATTAACAGCAAACAACCATAGAGTTGGAACTTGAAACTGCTCTATTGTGTCAAGTTTCAAAGAGCTAGCACAAACCGTCTATGATTTAGAGTTCCAAATACATGTATCCCATTATGAGAAAACAGAGTGAAACCTGAAAATGAAAACGGTTACTGCAAACGAACGGTTTAACCTAGAAGAACGAAATTTGGTGAGCCAAGTGGTTTTGGTGTACTGATCATTACCTGAAAGAATCATCAAGATTGGGTGAAAAAATGTTTGCTGAGATTTCAGGCAACTCGTAGTTTTTGGAAGCTTGGCAATCCCTTTCCATCAAAGTGATTTTCGCCAGTCTCTGCTTAGGGCTACATCAACAGCAAACAAACCATAGAGATAGAACTTGAAACTGCTCTATTGTGTCAAGTTTCAAAGAGCTAGCACAAACCGTCTTTGATTTAGAGTTCCAAATACATGTATCCCTATTGGAGAAAACAGAGTGAATCCTAAAAATGAAAACGGTTACTGCAAACGAACAGTTTAACCTAGAAGAACGAAATTTGGTGAGCCAAGTGGTTTTGGTGTACTGATCCTTACCTGAAAGAATCATCAAGATTGGGTGAAAAAATGTTTGCTGAGATTTCAGGCAACTCATAGTTTTGGAAGCTTGGCAACCCCTTTCCATCAAAGTGATTTTCGCCAGTCTCTGCTTAGGGCTACATCAACAGCAAAGAAACCATAGAGATAGAACTTGAAACTGCTCTATTGTGTCAAGTTTCAAAGAGCTAGCACAAACCGTCTTTGATTTAGAGTTCCAAATACATGTATCCGTATAGGATAAAACAGAGTGAAACCTAAAAATGAAAACAGTTACTGCAAACGAACGGTTTCACCTAGAAGAACGAAATTTGGTGAGCCAAGTGGTTTTGGTGTACTGATCATTACCTGAAAGAATTATCAAGATTGGGTGAAAAAATGTTTGCCGAGATTTCAGGAAACTCTTAGTTTTTGGGAGCTTGGCAACCCCTTTCCATCAAAGTGATTTTCGCCAGTCTCTGCTTAGGGCTACATCAGCAGCAAACAAACCATAGAGATAGAATTTGAAACTGCTCTATTGTGTCAAGTTTCAAAGAGGTAGCACCGTCTTTGATTTAGAGTTCCAAATACATGTATCCGTATAGGAGAAAACAGAGTGAAACCTAAAAATGAAAACGGTTACTGCAAACGAACGGTTTAACCTAGAAGAAGGAAATTTGGTGAGCCAACTGTTTTTGGTGTACTGATCATTACCTGAAAGAATCATCAAGATTGGGTGAAAAAATGTTTGCTCAGATTTCAGGCAACTCGTAGTTTTTGGATGCTTGGCAACCCCTTTCCATCAAAGTGATTTTCGCCAGTCTCTGCTTAGGGCTACATCAACAGCAAACAAACCATAGAGATAGAACTTGAAACTGCTCTATTGTGTCAAGTTTCAAAGAGCTAGCACAAACCGTCTATGATTTAGAGTTCCAAATACATGTATCAGTATAGGAGAAAACAGAGTGAAACCTGAAAATAAAAACGGTTACTGCAAACGAACGGTTTAACCTAGAAGAACGAAATTTGGTGAGCCAAGTGGTTTTGCTGTACTCATAATTACCTGAAAGAATCATCAAGATTGGGTGAAAAAATGTTAGCTGAGATTTCAGGCAACTCGTAGTTTTTGGAAGCTTGGCAACCTATTTCCATCAAAGTGATTTTCGCCAGTCTCTGCTTAGGGCTACATCAACAGCAAACAAACCATAGAGATAGAACTTAAAACTGCTCTATTGTGTCAAGTTTCAAAGAGCTAGCACAAACCGTCTTTGATTTAGACTTCCAAATACATGTATGCGTATAGGAGAAAACAGAGTGAAACCTAAAAATGAAAACTGTTACTGCAAACGAACGGTTTAACCTAGAAGAACGAAATTTGGTGAGCCAAGTGGTTTTGGTGTACTGATCATTACCTGAAAGAATCATCAAGATTGGGTGAAAAAATGTTTGCTGAGATTTCAGGCAACTCGTAGTTTTTGGAAGCTTGGCAACCCCTTTCCATCAAAGTGATTTTCGCCAGTCTCTGCTTAGGGCTACATCAACAGCAAACAAACCATAGAGATAGAACTTGAAACTGCTCTATTGTGTCAAGTTTCAAAGAGCTAGCACAAACCGTCTTTGATTTAGAGTTCCAAATACATGTATCCGTATAGGAGAAAACAGAGTGAAACCTAAAAATGAAAACGGTTACTGCAAACGAACGGTTTAACCTAGAAGAACGAAATTTTGTGAGCCAAGTGGATTTGGTGTACTGATCATTACCTGAAAGAATCATCAAGATTGGGTGAAAAAATGTTAGCTGAGATTTCAGGCAACTCGTAGTTTTTGGAAGCTTGGCAACCTATTTCCATCAAAGTGATTTTCGCCAGTCTCTGCTTAGGGCTACATCAACAGCAAACAAACCATAGAGATAGAACTTAAAACTGCTCTATTGTGTCAAGTTTCAAAGAGCTAGCACAAACTGTCTTTGATTTAGAGTTCCAAATACATGTACCCGTATAGGAGAAAACAGAGTGAAACCTAAAAATGAAAACGGTTACTGCAAACGAACGGTTTAACCTAGAAGAACGAAACTTGGTGAGCCAAGTGGTTTTGGTGTACTGATCATTACCTGAAAGAATCATCAAGATTGGATGAAAAAATGTTTGCTGAGTCGTCAGGCAACTCGTAGTTTTTGGAAGCTTGGCAACCCCTTTCCATCAAAGTGATTTTCGCCAGTCTCTGCTTAGGGCTACATCAACAGCAAACAAACCATAGAGATAGAACTTGAAACTGCTCTATTGTGTCAAGTTTCAAAGAGCTAGCACAAACCGTCTTTGATTTAGAGTTCCAAATACATGTATCCGTATAGGAGAAAACAGAGTGAAACCTAAAAATGAAAACGGTTACTGCAAACGAACGGTTTAACCTAGAAGAACGAAATTTTGTGAGCCAAGTGGATTTGGTGTACTGATCATTACCTGAAAGAATCATCAAGATTGGGTGAAAAAATGTTAGCTGAGATTTCAGGCAACTCGTAGTTTTTGGAAGCTTGGCAACCTATTTCCATCAAAGTGATTTTCGCCAGTCTCTGCTTAGGGCTACATCAACAGCAAACAAACCATAGAGATAGAACTTAAAACTGCTCTATTGTGTCAAGTTTCAAAGAGCTAGCACAAACTGTCTTTGATTTAGAGTTCCAAATACATGTATCCATATAGGAGAAAACAGAGTGAAACCTAAAAATGAAAACGGTTACTGCAAACGAACGGTTTAACCTAGAAGAACGAAACTTGGTGAGCCAAGTGGTTTTGGTGTACTGATCATTACCTGAAAGAATCATCAAGATTGGATGAAAAAATGTTTGCTGAGTCGTCAGGCAACTCGTAGTTTTTGGAAGCTTGGCAACCCCTTTCCATCAAAGTGATTTTCGCCAGTCTCTGCTTAGGGCTACATCAACAGCAAACAAACCATAGAGATAGAACTTGAAACTGCTCTATTGTGTCAAGTTTCAAAGAGCTAGCACAAACCGTCTTTGATTTAGAGTTCCAAATACTTGTATCCGTATAGGAGAAAACAGAGTGAAACCTAAAAATGAAAACGGTTACTGCAAATGAACGGTTTAACCTTGAAGAACGAAATTTGGTGAGCCAAGTGGTTTTGGTGTACTGATCATTACCTGAAAGAATCATCAAGATTGGGTAAGAAAATCTTTGCTGAGATTTCAGGCAACTCGTAGTTTTTGGAAGCTTGGCAACCCCTTTCCATCAAAGTGATTTTCCCCAGTCTCTGCTTAGGGCTTCATCAATAGCAAACAAACCATAGAGATAGAACTTGAAACTGCTCTATTGTGTCAAGTTTCAAAGAGCTAGCACAAACCGTCTTTGATTTAGAGTTCCAAATACATGTATCCCTATAGGAGAAAACAGAGTGAAACCTAAAAATGAAAACGGTTACTGCAAACGAACGGTTTAACCTAGAAGAACGAAATTTGGTGAGCCAAGTGGTTTTGGTGTACTGATCATTACCTGAATAAATCATCAAGATTGAGTGAAAAAATGTTTGCTGAGATTTCAGGCAACTCGTAGTTTTTGGAAGCTTGGCAACCCCTTTCCATCAAAGTGATTTTCGCCAGTCTCTGCTTAGGGCTACATCAACAGCAAACAAACCATAGAGATAGAACTTGAAACTGCTCTATTGTGTCAAGTTTCAAAGAGCTAGCACAAACCGTCTCTGATTTAGAGTTCCAAATACATGTATCCGTATAGGAGAAAACAGAGTGAAACCTAAAAATGAAAACGGTTACTGCAAACGAATGGTTTAACCTAGAAGAACGAAATTTGGTGAGCCAAGTGGTTTTGGTGTCCTGATCATTACCTGAAAGAATCATCAAGATTGGGTGAAAAAATGTTTGCTGAGATTTCAGGCAACTCGTAGTTTTTGGAAGCTTGGCAACCCCTTTACATCAAAGTGATTATCGCCAGTCTCGGCTTAGGGCTACATCAACAGCAAACAAACAATAGAGATAGAACTTGAAACTGCTGTATTTTTTGAAGTTTTGAAGAGCTAGCACAAACCGTCTTTGATTTAGAGTTCCAAATACATGTATCCGTATAGGAGAAAACAGAGTGAATCATAAAAATGAAAACGGTTACTGCAAACGAACGGTTTAACCTAGAAGAACGAAATTTGGTGAGCCAAGTGGTTTTGGTGTACTGATAATTACCTGAAAGAATCATGAAGATTGGGTGAAAAAATGTTTGCTGAGATTTCAGGCAACTCGTAGTTTTTGGAAGCTTGGCAACCCCTTTCCATCAAAGTGATTTTCGCCAGTGTCTGCTTAGGGCTACATCAACAGCAAACAAACCATAGAGATAGAACTTGAAACTGCTCTATTGTGTCAAGTTTCAAAGAGCTAGCACAAACCGTCTTTGATTTAGAGTTCCAAATACATGTATCCCTATAGGAGAAAACAGAGTGAAACCTAAAAATGAAAATAGTTACTGCAAACGAACGGTTTAACCTAAAAGAACGAAATTTGGTGAGCCAAGTGGTTTTGGTGTACTGATCTTTACCTGAGAATCATCAAGATTGGGTGAAAAAATATTTGCTGAGATGTCAGGGAACTCGTAGTTTTTGGAAGCTTGGCAACCCCTTTCCATCAAAGTGATTTTCGCCAGTCTCTGCTTAGGGCTACATCAACAGCAAACAAACCATAGAGATAGAACTTGAAACAGCTCTATTGTGTCAAGTTTCCAAGAGCTAGCACAAACCGTCTTTGATTTAGAGTTCCAAATACATGTATCCCTATAGGAGAAAACAGAGTGAAACCTAAAAATGAAAACGGTTACTGCAAATGAACGGTTTAACCTAGAAGAACGAAATTTGGTGAGCCAAGTGGTTTTGGTGTACTGATCATTACCTGAAAGAATCATCAAGATAGGGTGAAAAAATGTTTGCTGAGATTTCAGGCAACTCGTAGTTTTTGGAAGCTTGGCAACCCCTTTCCATCAAAGTGATTTTCGCCAGTCTCTGCTGAGGGCTACATCAACAGCAAACAAACCATAGAGATAGAACTTGAAACTGCTCTATTGTGTCAAGTTTCAAAGAGCTAGCACAAACCGTCTTTGATTTAGAGTTCCAAATACATGTATCCCTATTGGAGAAAACAGAGTGAAACCTAAAAATGAAAACAGTTACTGTAAACGAACGGTTTAACCTAGAAGAACGAAATTTGGTGAGCCAAGTGGTTTTGGTGTACTGATCATTACCTGAAAGAATCATCAAGATTGGGTGAGAAAATGTTTGCCGAGATTTCAGGAAACTCTTAGTTTTTGGAAGCTTGGCAATCCCTTTCCATCAAAGTGATTTTCGCCAGTCTCTGCTTAGGGCTACATAAACAGCAAACAAACCATAGAGATAGAACTTGAAACTGCTCTATTGTGTCAAGTTTCAAAGAGGTAGCACAAACCGTCTATGATTTAGAGTTCCAAATACATGTATCCCTATAGGAGAAAACAGAGTGAAACCTGAAAATGAAAACGGTTACTGCAAACGAACGGTTTAACCTAGAAGAACGAAATTTGGTGAGCCAAGTGGTTTTGGTGTACTGATCATTACCTGAAAGAATCATCAAGATTGGGTGAAAAAATGTTTGCTCAGATTTCAGGCAACTCGTAGTTTTTGGAAGCTTGGCAACCCCTTTCCATCAAAGTGATTTTCGCCAGTCACTGCTAAGGGCTACATCAACAGCAAACAAACCATAGAGATAGAACATGAAACTGCTCTATTGTGTCAAGTTTCAAAGAGCTAGCACCAACCGTCTTTGATTTAGAGTTCCAAATACATGTATCCCTATTGGAGAAAACAGAGTGAAACCTAAAAATGTAAACTGTTACTGCAAACGAAGGGTTTAACTTAGAAGAACGAAATTTGGTGAGCCAAGTGGTTTTGGTGTACTGATCATTACCTGAAAGAATCATCAAGATTGAGTGAAAAAATGTTTGCTGTGATTTCAGGCAACTCGTAGTTTTTGGAAGCTTGGCAACCCCTTTCCATCAAAGTGATTTTCGCCAGTCTCTGCTTAGGGCTACATCAACAGCAAACAAACCATAGAGATAGAACTTGAAACTGCTCTATTGTGTCAAGTTTCAAAGAGGTAGCACAAACTGTCTTTGATTTAGAGTTCCAAATACATGTATCCGTATAGGAGAAAACAGAGTGAAACCTCAAAATTAAACCGGTTACTGCAAACGAACGGTTTAACCTCGAAGAACAAAATTTGGTGAGCCAAGTGGTTTTGGTGTACTGATCATTACCTGAAAGAATCATCAAGATTGGGTGAAAAAATGTTTGCTGAGATTTCAGGCAACTCGTAGTTTTTGGAAGCTTGGCAACCCCTTTCCATCAAACTGATTTTCGCCAGTCTCTGCTTAGGGCTACATTAACAGCAAACAACCATAGAGTTGGAACTTGAAACTGCTCTATTGTGTCAAGTTTCAAAGAGCTAGCACAAACCGTCTATGATTTAGAGTTCCAAATACATGTATCCCATTATGAGAAAACAGAGTGAAACCTGAAAATGAAAACGGTTACTGCAAACGAACGGTTTAACCTAGAAGAACGAAATTTGGTGAGCCAAGTGGTTTTGGTGTACTGATCATTACCTGAAAGAATCATCAAGATTGGGTGAAAAAATGTTTGCTGAGATTTCAGGCAACTCGTAGTTTTTGGAAGCTTGGCAATCCCTTTCCATCAAAGTGATTTTCGCCAGTCTCTGCTTAGGGCTACATCAACAGCAAACAAACCATAGAGATAGAACTTGAAACTGCTCTATTGTGTCAAGTTTCAAAGAGCTAGCACAAACCGTCTTTGATTTAGAGTTCCAAATACATGTATCCCTATTGGAGAAAACAGAGTGAATCCTAAAAATGAAAACGGTTACTGCAAACGAACGGTTTAACCTAGAAGAACGAAATTTGGTGAGCCAAGTGGTTTTGGTGTACTGATCCTTACCTGAAAGAATCATCAAAATTGGGTGAAAAAATGTTTGCTGAGATTTCAGGCAACTCGTAGTTTTTGGAAGCTTGGCAACCCCTTTCCATCAAAGTGATTTTCGCCAGTCTCTGCTTAGGGCTACATCAACAGCAAAGAAACCATAGAGATAGAACTTGAAACTGCTCTATTGTGTCAAGTTTCAAAGAGCTAGCACAAACCGTCTTTGATTTAGAGTTCCAAATACATGTATCCGTATAGGATAAAACAGAGTGAAACCTAAAAATGAAAACAGTTACTGCAAACGAACGGTTTCACCTAGAAGAACGAAATTGGGTGAGCCAAGTGGTTTTGGTGTACTGATCATTACCTGAAAGAATTATCAAGATTGGGTGAAAAAATGTTTGCCGAGATTTCAGGAAACTCTTAGTTTTTGGAAGCTTGGCAACCCCTTTCCATCAAAGTGATTTTCGCCAGTCTCTGCTTAGGGCTACATCAACAGCAAACAAACCATAGAGATAGAATTTGAAACTGCTCTATTGTGTCAAGTTTCAAAGAGGTAGCACAAACCGTCTTTGATTTAGAGTTCCAAATACATGTATCCGTATAGGAGAAAACAGAGTGAAACCTAAAAATGAAAACGGTTACTGCAAACGAACGGTTTAACCTAGAAGAACGAAATTTGGTGAGCCAAGTGGTTTTGGTGTACTGATCATTACCTGAAAGAATCATCAAGATTGGGTGAAAAAATGTTTGCTCAGATTTCAGGCAACTCGTAGTTTTTGGATGCTTGGCAACCCCTTTCCATCAAAGTGATTTTCGCCAGTCTCTGCTTAGGGCTACATCAACAGCAAACAAACCATAGAGATAGAACTTGAAACTGCTCTATTGTGTCAAGTTTCAAAGAGCTAGCACAAACCGTCTATGATTTAGAGTTCCAAATACATGTATCCCTATAGGAGAAAACAGAGTGAAACCTGAAAATAAAAACGGTTACTGCAAACGAACGGTTTAACCTAGAAGAACGAAATTTGGTGAGCCAAGTGGTTTTGCTGTACTCATAATTACCTGAAAGAATCATCAAGATTAGGTGAAAAAATGTTTGCTGAGATTTCAGGGAACTCGTAGTTTTTGGAAGCTTGGCAACCCCTTTCCATCAAAGTGATTTTCGCCAGTCTCTGCTTAGGGCTACATCAACAGCAAACAAACCATAGAGATAGAACTTGAAACTGCTCTATTGTGTCAAGTTTCAAAGAGCTAGCACAAACCGTCTTTGATTTAGAGTTCCAAATACATGTATCCGTATAGGATAAAACAGAGTGAAACCTAAAAATGAAAACAGTTACTGCAAACGAACGGTTTCACCTAGAAGAACGAAATTTGGTGAGCCAAGTGGTTTTGGTGTACTGATCATTACCTGAAAGAATCATCAAGATTGGGTGAAAAAATGTTTGCCGAGATTTCAGGAAACTCTTAGTTTTTGGAAGCTTGGCAACCCCTTTCCATCAAAGTGATTTTCGCCAGTCTCTGCTTAGTGCTACATCAACAGCAAACAAACCATAGAGATAGAACTTGAAACTGCTCTATTGTGTCAAGTTTCAAAGAGGTAGCACAAACCGTCTATGATTTAGAGTTCCAAATACATGTATCCCTATAGGAGAAAACAGAGTGAAACCTGAAAATGAAAACGGTTACTGCAAACGAACGGTTTAACCTAGAAGAACGAAATTTGGTGAGCCCAGTTGTTTTGGTGTACTGATCATTACCTGAAAGAATCATCAAGGTTGGGTGAAAAAATGTTTGCTCAGATTTCAGGCAACTCGTAGTTTTTGGAAGCTTGCAAACCCCTTTCCATCAAAGTGATTTTCGCCAGTCTCTGCTTAGGGCTACATGAACAGCAAACAAACCATGGAGATAGAACTTGAAACTGCTCTATTGTGTCAAGTTTCAAAGAGCTAGCACAAACCGTCTATGATTTAGAGTTCCAAATACATGTATCCCTATAGGAGAAAACAGAGTGAACCTGAAAATAAAAACGGTTACTGCAAACGAACGGTTTAACCTAGAAGAACGAAATTTGGTGAGCCAAGTGGTTTTGCTGTACTCATAATTACCTGAAAGAATCATCAAGATTAGGTGAAAAAATGTTTGCTGAGATTTCTGGGAACTCGTAGTTTTTGGAAGCTTGGCAACCCCTTTCCATCAAAGTGATTTTCGCCAGTCTCTGCTTAGGGCTACATCCACAGCAAACAAACCATAGAGATAGAACATGAAACTGCTCTATTGTGTCAAGTTTCAAAGAGCTAGCACAAACCGTCTTTGATTTAGAGTTCCAAATATATGTATTCCTATAAGAGAAAACAGAGTGAAACCTAAAAATGAAAACGGTTACTGCAAACGAAGGGTTTAACCTAGAAGAACGAAATTTGGTGAGCCAAGTGGTTTTGGTGTACTGATCATTACCTGAAAGAAACATCAAGATTAAGTGAAAAAATATTTGCTGAGATTTCAGGCAACTCGTAGTTTTTGGAAGCTTGGCAACCCCTTTCCATCAAAATGATTTTCGCCAGTCTCTGCTTAGGGCTACATCAACAGCAAACAAACCATAGAGATAGAACTTGAAACTGCTCTATTGTGTCAAGTTTCAAAGAGCTAGCACAAACCGTCTTTGATTTAGAGTTCCAAATACATGTATCCGTATAGGAGAAAACAGAGTGAAACCTAAAAATGAAAACGGTTACTGCAAACGAATGGTTTAACCTAGAAGAACGAAATTTGGTGAGCCAAGTGGTTTTGGTGTCCTGATCATTACCTGAAAGAATCATCAAGATTGGGTGAAAAAATGTTTGCTGAGATTTCAGGCAACTCGTAGTTTTTGGAAGCTTGGCAACCCCTTTACATCAAAGTGATTATCGCCAGTCTCGGCTTAGGGCTACATCAACAGCAAACAAACAATAGAGATAGAACTTGAAACTGCTGTATTTTGTGAAGTTTCGAAGAGCTAGCACAAACCGTCTTTGATTTAGAGTTCCAAATACATGTATCCGTATAGGAGAAAACAGAGTGAAACATAAAAATGAAAACGGTTACTGCAAACGAACGGTTTAACCTAGAAGAACGAAATTTGGTGAGCCAAGTGGTTTTGGTGTACTGATCATTACCTGAAAGAATCATCAAGATTGGGTGAAAAAATGTTTGCTGAGATTTCAGGCAACTCGTAGTTTTTGGAAGCTTGGCAACCCCTTTCCATCAAAGTGATTTTCGCCAGTGTCTGCTTACGGCTACATCAACAGCAAACAAACCATAGAGATAGAACTTGAAACTGCTCTATTGTGTCAAGTTTCAAAGAGCTAGCACAAACCGTCTTTGATTTAGAGTTCCAAAAACATGTATCCCTATAGGAGAAAACAGAGTGAAACCTAAAAATGAAAACAGTTACTGCAAACGAACGGTTTAACCTAAAAGAACGAAATTTGGTGAGTCAAGTGGTTTTGGTGTACTGATCTTTACCTGAGAATCATCAAGATTGGGTGAAAAAATATTTGCTGAGATGTCAGGGAACTCGTAGTTTTTGGAAGCTTGGCAACCCCTTTCCATCAAAGTGATTTTCGCCAGTCTCTGCTTATGGCTACATCAACAGCAAACAAACCATAGAGATAGAACTTGAAACAGCTCTATTGTGTCAAGTTTCCAAGAGCTAGCACAAACCGTCTTTGATTTAGAGTTCCAAATACACGTATCCCTATAGGAGAAAACAGAGTGAAACCTAAAAATGAAAACGGTTACTGCAAACGAACGGTTTAACCTAGAAGAACGAAATTTGGTGAGCCAAGTGGTTTTGGTGTACTGATCATTACCTGAAAGAATCATCAAGATTGGGTAAAAAGTGTTTGCTGAGATTTCAGGCAACTCGTAGTTTTTGGAAGCTTGGCAACCGCTTTCCATCAAAGTGATTTTGGCCAGTCTCTGCTTAGGGCTACATCAACAGCAAACAAACCATAGAGATAGAACTTGAAACAGCTCTATTGTGTCAAGATTCACAAAGCTAGCACAAACCGTCTTTGATTTAGAGTTCCAAATACATGTATCCGTATAGGAGAAAACAGAGTGAAATCTAAAAATGAAAACGGTTACTGCAAATGAACGGTTTAACCTAGAAGAACGAAATTTGGTGAGCCAAGTGGTTTTGGTGTACTGATCATTACCTGAAAGAATCATCAAGATAGGGTGAAAAAATGTTTGCTGAGATTTCAGGCAACTCGTAGTTTTTGGAAGCTTGGCAACCCCTTTCCATCAAAGTGATTTTCGCCAGTCTCTGCTTAGGGCTACATCAACAGCAAACAAACCATAGAGATAGAACTTGAGACTGCTCTATTGTGTCAAGTTTCAAAGAGCTAGCACAAACCGTCTTTGATTTAGAGTTCCAAATACATGTATCCCTATTGGAGAAAACAGAGTGAAACCTAAAAATGTAAACTGTTACTGCAAACGAAGGGTTTAACTTAGAAGAACGAAATTTGGTGAGCCAAGTGGTTTTGGTGTACTGATCATTACCTGAAAGAATCATCAAGATTGAGTGAAAAAATGTTTGCCGTGATTTCAGCCAACTCGTAGTTTTTGGAAGCTTGGCAACCCCTTTCCATCAAAGTGATTTTCGCCAGTCTCTGCTTAGGGCTACATCAACAGCAAACAAACCATAGAGATAGAACTTGAAACTGCTCTATTGTGTCAAGTTTCAAAGAGGTAGCACAAACTGTCTTTGATTTAGAGTTCCAAATACATGTATCCGTATTGGAGAAAACAGAGTGAAACCTCAAAATTAAACCGGTTACTGCAAACGAACGGTTTAACCTCGAAGAACAAAATTTGGTGAGCCAAGTGGTTTTGGTGTACTGATCATTACCTGAAAGAATCATCAAGATTGGGTGAAAAAATGTTTGCTGAGATTTCAGGCAACTCGTAGTTTTTGGAAGCTTGGCAACCCCTTTCCATCAAAGTGATTTTCGCCAGTCTCTGCTTAGGGCTACATTAACAGCAAACAACCATAGAGTTGGAACTTGAAACTGCTCTATTGTGTCAAGTTTCAAAGAGCTAGCACAAACCGTCTATGATTTAGAGTTCCAAATACATGTATCCCATTATGAGAAAACAGAG
>NW_027522286.1:0-20737 GCF_052094955.1 Ictidomys tridecemlineatus | reverse complement strand
CAGTACACCAATCCCACTTGGCTCGCCAAATTTCGTTCTTGTAGGTGAAACCGTTCGTTGGCAGTAACCGGTTTCATTTTGAGGTTTCACTCTGTTTCTCCTATAGGGATACATGTATTTGGAACTCTAAATCAAACACGGTTTGTGCTAGCTCTTTGAAACTTGACACCATAAAGCAGTTTCAAGTTCTATCTCTATGGTTTGTTTGCTGTTGATGTAGCCCTAAGCAGAGACTGGCGAGAATCACTTTCATGGAAAGGGCCTGCCAAGCTTCCAAAAAACTACGAGTTGCCTGAAATCTCAGCACACACTTTTTCACCCAATCTTGATGAAACTTTCAGGTAATGATCAGTACACCAATCCCACTTGGCTCGCCAAATTTCGTTCTTCTAGGTGAAACCGTTCGTTGGCAGTAACCGGTTTCATTTTGAGGTTTCACTCTGTTTTCGCCTATAGGGATACATGTATTTGGAACTCTAAATCAAACACGGTTTGTGCTAGCTCTTTGAAACTTGACACCATAAAGCAGTTTCAAGTTCTATCTCTATGGTTTGTTTGCTGTTGATGTAGCCCTAAGCAGAGACTGGCGAGAATCACTTTCATGGAAAGGGCCTGCCAAGCTTCCAAAAAACTACAAGTTGCCTGAAATCTCAGCACACACTTTTTCACCCAATCTTGATGAAACTTTCAGGTAATGATAAGTTCACCAATCCCACTTGGCTCACCAAATTTCGTTATTCTAGGTGAAACCATTCGTTGGCAGTAACCGGTTTCATTTTGAGGTTTCACTCTGTTTTCGCCTATAGGGATACATGTATTTGGAACTCTAAATCAAACACGGTTTGTGCTAGCTCTTTGAAACTTGACACCATAAAGCAGTTTCATGTTCTATCTCTATGGTTTGTTTGCTGTTGATGTAGCCCTAAGCAGAGACTGGCGAGAATCACTTTCATGGAAAGGGCCTGCCAAGCTTCCAAAAAACTACAAGTTGCCTGAAATCTCAGCACACACTTTTTCACCCAATCTTGATGAAACTTTCAGGTAATGATCAGTACACCAATCCCACTTGGCTCGCCAAATTTCGTTCTTCTAGGTGAAACCGTTCGTTGGCAGTAACCGGTTTCATTTTGAGGTTTCACTCTGTTTTCTCCTATAGGGATACATGTATTTGGAACTCTAAATCAAACACGGTTTGTGCTAGCTCTTTGAAACTTGACACCATAAAGCAGTTTCAAGTTCTATCTCTATGGTTTGTTTGCTGTTGATGTAGCCCTAAGCAGAGACTGGCGAGAATCACTTTCATGGAAAGGGCCTGCCAAGCTTCCAAAAAACTACGAGTTGCCTGAAATCTCAGCACACACTTTTTCACCCAATCTTGATGAAACTTTCAGGTAATGATCAGTACACCAATCCCACTTGGCTCGCCAAATTTCGTTCTTCTAGGTGAAACCGTTCGTTGGCAGTAACCGGTTTCATTTTGAGGTTTCACTCTGTTTTCTCCTATAGGGATACATGTATTTGGAACTCTAAATCAAACACGGTTTGTGCTAGCTCTTTGAAACTTGACACCATAAAGCAGTTTCAAGTTCTATCTCTATGGTTTGTTTGCTGTTGATGTAGCCCTAAGCAGAGACTGGCGAGAATCACTTTCATGGAAAGGGCCTGCCAAGCATCCAAAAAACTACGAGTTGCCTGAAATCTCAGCACACACTTTTTCACCCAATCTTGATGAAACTTTCAGGTAATGATCAGTACACCAATCCCACTTGGCTCGCCAAATTTCGTTCTTCTAGGTGAAACCGTTCGTTGGCAGTAACCGGTTTCATTTTGAGGTTTCACTCTGTTTTCTCCTATAGGGATACATGTATTTGGAACTCTAAATCAAACACGGTTTGTGCTAGCTCTTTGAAACTTGACACCATAAAGCAGTTTCAAGTTCTATCTCTATGGTTTGTTTGCTGTTGATGTAGCCCTAAGCAGAGACTGGCGAGAATCACTTTCATGGAAAGGGCCTGCCAAGCTTCCAAAAAACTACGAGTTGCCTGAAATCTCAGCACACACTTTTTCACCCAATCTTGATGAAACTTTCAGGTAATGATCAGTACACCAATCCCACTTGGCTCGCCAAATTTCGTTCTTCTAGGTGAAACCGTTCGTTGGCAGTAACCGGTTTCATTTTGAGGTTTCACTCTGTTTTCGCCTATAGGGATACATGTATTTGGAACTCTAAATCAAACACGGTTTGTGCTAGCTCTTTGAAACTTGACACCATAAAGCAGTTTCAAGTTCTCTCTCTATGGTTTGTTTGCTGTTGATGTAGCCCTAAGCAGAGACTGGCGAGAATCACTTTCATGGAAAGGGCCTGCCAAGCTTCCAAAAAACTACAAGTTGCCTGAAATCTCAGCACACACTTTTTCACCCAATCTTGATGAAACTTTCAGGTAATGATAAGTTCACCAATCCCACTTGGCTCACCAAATTTCGTTATTCTAGGTGAAACCGTTCGTTGGCAGTAACCGGTTTCATTTTGAGGTTTCACTCTGTTTTCGCCTATAGGGATACATGTATTTGGAACTCTAAATCAAACACGGTTTGTGCTAGCTCTTTGAAACTTGACACCATAAAGCAGTTTCATGTTCTATCTCTATGGTTTGTTTGCTGTTGATGTAGCCCTAAGCAGAGACTGGCGAGAATCACTTTCATGGAAAGGGCCTGCCAAGCTTCCAAAAAACTACAAGTTGCCTGAAATCTCAGCACACACTTTTTCACCCAATCTTGATGAAACTTTCAGGTAATGATCAGTACACCAATCCCACTTGGCTCGCCAAATTTCGTTCTTCTAGGTGAAACCGTTCGTTGGCAGTAACCGGTTTCATTTTCAGGTTTCACTCTGTTTTCTCCTATAGGGATACATGTATTTGGAACTCTAAATCAAACACGGTTTGTGCTAGCTCTTTGAAACTTGACACCATAAAGCAGTTTCAAGTTCTATCTCTATGGTTTGTTTGCTGTTGATGTAGCCCTAAGCAGAGACTGGCGAGAATCACTTTCATGGAAAGGGCCTGCCAAGCTTCCAAAAAACTACGAGTTGCCTGAAATCTCAGCACACACTTTTTCACCCAATCTTGATGAAACTTTCAGGTAATGATCAGTACACCAATCCCACTTGGCTCGCCAAATTTCGTTCTTCTAGGTGAAACCGTTCGTTGGCAGTAACCGGTTTCATTTTGAGGTTTCACTCTCTTTTCTCCTATAGGGATACATGTATTTGGAACTCTAAATCAAACACGGTTTGTGCTAGCTCTTTGAAACTTGACACCATAAAGCAGTTTCAAGTTCTATCTCTATGGTTTGTTTGCTGTTGATGTAGCCCTAAGCAGAGACTGGCGAGAATCACTTTCATGGAAAGGGCCTGCCAAGCTTCCAAAAAACTACCAGTTGCCTGAAATCTCACCACACACTTTTTCACCCAATCTTGATGAAACTTTCAGGTAATGATCAGTACACCAATCCCACTTGGCTCGCCAAATTTCGTTCTTCTAGGTGAACCGTTCGTTGGCAGTAACCGGTTTCATTTTGAGGTTTCACTCTGTTTTCTCCTATAGGGATACATGTATTTGGAACTCTAAATCAAACACGGTTTGTGCTAGCTCTTTGAAACTTGACACCATAAAGCAGTTTCAAGTTCTATCTCTATGGTTTGTTTGCTGTTGATGTAGCCCTAAGCAGAGACTGGCGAGAATCACTTTCATGGAAAGGGCTGCCAAGCTTCCAAAAAACTACGAGGGGCCTGAAATCTCAGCACACACTTTTTCACCCAACCTTGATGAAACTTTCAGGTAATGATCAGTACACCAATCCCACTTGGCTCGCCAAATTTCGTTCTTCTAGGTGAAACCGTTCGTTGGCAGTAACCGGTTTCATTTTGAGGTTTCACTCTGTTTTCTCCTATAGGGATACATGTATTTGGAACTCTAAATCAAACACGGTTTGTGCTAGCTCTTTGAAACTTGACACCATAAAGCACTTTCAAGGTCTATCTCTATGGTTTGTTTGCTGTTGATGTAGCCCTAAGCAGAGACTGGCGAGAATCACTTTCATGGAAAGGGCCTGCCAAGCTTCCAAAAAACTACGAGTTGCCTGAAATCTCAGCACACACTTTTTCACCCAATCTTGATGAAACTTTCAGGTAATGATCAGTACACCAATCCCACTTGGCTCGCCAAATTTCGTTCTTCTAGGTGAAACCGTTCGTTGGCAGTAACCGGTTTCATTTTGAGATTTCACTCTGTTTTCTCCTATAGGGATACATGTATTTGGAACTCTAAATCAAACACGGTTTGTGCTAGCTCTTTGAAACTTGACACCATAAAGCAGTTTCAAGGTCTTTCTCTATGGTTTGTTTGCGGTTGATGTAGCCCTAAGCAGAGACTGGCGAGAATCACTTTCATGGAAAGGGCCTGCCAAGCTTTCAAAAAACTACGAGTTGCCTGAAATCTCAGCACACACTTTTTCACCCAATCTTGATGAAACTTTCAGGTAATGATCAGTACACCAATCCCACTTGGCTCGCCAAATTTCGTTCTTCTAGGTGAAACCGTTCGTTGGCAGTAACCGGTTTCATTTTGAGGTTTCACTCTGTTTTCGCCTATAGGGATACATGTATTTGGAACTCTAAATCAAACACGGTTTGTGCTAGCTCTTTGAAACTTGACACCATAAAGCAGTTTCAAGTTCTATCTCTATGGTTTGTTTGCTGTTGATGTAGCCCTAAGCAGAGACTGGCGAGAATCACTTTCATGGAAAGGGCCTGCCAAGCTTCCAAAAAACTACGAGTTGCCTGAAATCTCAGCACACACTTTTTCACCCAATCTTGATGAAACTTTCAGGTAATGATCAGTACACCAATCCCACTTGGCTCGCCTAATTTCGTTCTTCTAGGTGAAACCGTTCGTTGGCAGTAACCGGTTTCATTTTGAGGTTTCTCTCTGTTTCCGCCTATATGGATACATGTATTTGGAACTCTAAATCAAACACGGTTTGTGCTAGCTCTTTGAAACTTGACACCATAAAGCAGTTTCACGTTCTATCTCTATGGTTTGTTTGCTGTTGATGTAGCCCTAAGCAGAGACTGGTGAGAATCACTTTCATGGAAAGGGCCTGCCAAGCTTCCAAAAAACTACGAGTTGCCTGAAATCTCAGCACACACTTTTTCACCCAATCTTGATGAAACTTTCAGGTAATGATCAGTACACCAATCCCACTTGGCTCGCCAAATTTCGTTCTTCTAGGTGAAACCGTTCGTTGGCAGTAACCGGTTTCATTTTGAGGTTTCACTCTGTTTTCTCCTATAGGGATACATGTATTTGGAACTCTAAATCAAACACGGTTTGTGCTAGCTCTTTGAAACTTGACACCATAAAGCAGTTTCAAGTTCTATCTCTATGGTTTGTTTGCTGTTGATGTAGCCCTAAGCAGAGACTGGCGAGAATCACTTTCATGGAAAGGGCCTGCCAAGCTTCCAAAAAACTACGAGTTGCCTGAAATCTCAGCACACACTTTTTCACCCAATCTTGATGAAACTTTCAGGTAATGATCAGTTCACCAATCCCACTTGGCTCACCAAATTTCGTTATTCTAGGTGAAACCGTTCGTTGGCAGTAACCGGTTTCATTTTGAGGTTTCACTCTGTTTTCGCCTATAGGGATACATGTATTTGGAACTCTAAATCAAACACGGTTTGTGCTAGCTTTTTGAAACTTGACACCATAAAGAAGTTTCAAGTTCTATCTCTATGGTTTGTTTGCTGTTGATGTAGCCCTAAGCAGAGACTGGCGAGAATCACTTTCATGGAAAGGGCCTGCCAAGCTTCCAAAAAACTACGAGTTGCCTGAAATCTCAGCACACACTTTTTCACCCAATCTAATCTTGATGAAACTTTCAGGTAATGATCAATACACCAATCCCACTTGGCTCGCCAAATTTCGTTCTTCTAGGTGAAACCGTTCGTTGGCAGTAACCGGTTTCATTTTGAGGTTTCACTCTGTTTTGTCCTATAGGGATACATGTATTTGGAACTCTAAATCAAACACGGTTTGTGCTAGCTCTTGAAACTTGACACCATAAAGCAGTTTCAAGTTCTATCTCTATGGTTTGTTTGCTGTTGATGTAGCCCTAAGCAGAGACTGGCGAGAATCACTTTCATGGAAAGGGCCTGCCAAGCTTCCAAAAAACTACGAGTTGCCTGAAATCTCAGGACACACATTTTCACCCAACCTTGATGAAACTTTCAGGTAATGATCAGTACACCAATCCCACTTGGCTCGCCAAATTTCGTTCTTCTAGGTGAAACCGTTCATTGGCAGTAACCGGTTTCATTTTGAGGTTTCACTCTGTTTTCTCCTATAGGGATACATGTATTTGGAACTCTAAATCAAACACGGTTTGTGCTAGCTCTTTGAAACTTGACACCATAAAGCAGTTTCAAGTTTCTATCTCTTTGGTTTGTTTGCTGTTAATGTAGCCCTAAGCAGAGACTGGCGAGAATCACTTTCATGGAAAGGGCCTGCCAAGCTTCAAAAAACTACGAGTTGCCTGAAATCTCAGCACACACTTTTTCACCCAATCTTGATGAAACTTTCAGGTAATGATCAGTACACCATCCCACTTGGCTCGCCAAATTTCGTTCTTCTAGGTGAAGCCGTTCGTTGGCAGTAACCGGTTTCATTTTGAGGTTTCACTCTGTTTTCTCTATAGGGATACATGTATTTGGAACTCTAAATCAAACACGGTTTGTGCTAGCTCTTTGAAACTTGACACCATAAAGCAGTTTCAAGGTCTATCTCTATGGTTTGTTTGCTGTTGATGTAGCCCTAAGCAGAGACTGGCGAGAATCACTTTCATGGAAAGGGCCTGCCAAGCTTCCAAAAAACTACGAGTTGCCTGAAATCTCAGCACACACTTTTTCACCCAATCTTGATGAAACTTTCAGGTAATGATCAGTACACCAATCCCACTTGGCTCGCCAAATTTCGTTCTTCTTGGTGAAACCGTTCGTTGGCAGTATCCGGTTTCATTTTGAGGTTTCACTCTGTTTTCTCCTATAGGGATACATGTATTTGGAACTCTAAATCAAACACGGTTTGTGCTAGCTCTTGAAACTTGACACCATAAAGCAGTTTCAAGGTCTTTCTCTATGGTTTGTTTGCTGTTGATGTAGCCCTAAGCAGAGACTGGCGAGAATCACTTTCATGGAAAGGGCCTGCAAGCTTCCAAAAAACTACGAGTTGCCTGAAATCTCAGCACACCCTTTTTCATCCAATCTTGATGAAACTTTCAGGTAATGATCAGTACACCAATCCCACTTGCTCGCTAATTTCGTTCTTCTAGGTGAAACCGTTCGTTGGCAGTAACCGGTTTCATTTTGAGGTTTCACTCTGTTTTCTCCTATAGGGATACATGTATTTGGAACTCTAAATCAAACACGGTTTGTGCTAGCTCTTTGAAACTTGACACCATAAAGCAGTTTCAAGTTCTATCTCTATGGTTTGTTTGCTGTTGATGTAGCCCTAAGCAGAGACTGGCGAGAATCACTTTCATGGAAAGGGCCTGCCAAGCTTTCAAAAAACTACGAGTTGCCTGAAATCTCAGCACACACTTTTTCAACCCAATCTTGATGAAACTTTCAGGTAATGATCAGTACACCAATCCCACTTGGCTCGCCAAATTTCGTTCTTCTAGGTGAAACCGTTCGTTGGCAGTAACCGGTTTCATTTTGAGGTTTCACTCTGTTTTCGCCTATAGGGATACATGTATTTGGAACTCTACATCAAACACGGTTTGTGCTAGCTCTTTGAAACTTGACACCATAAAGCAGTTTCAAGTTCTATCTCTATGGTTTGTTTGCTGTTGATGTAGCCCTAAGCAGAGACTGGCGAGAATCACTTTCATGGAAAGGGCCTGCCAAGCTTCCAAAAAACTACAAGTTTCCTGAAATCTCAGCACACACTTTTTCACCCAATCTTGATGAAACTTTCAGGTAATGATCAGTACACCAATCCCACTTGGCTCGCCAAATTTCGTTCTTCTAGGTGAAACCGTTCGTTGGCAGTAACCGGTTTCATTTTGAGGTTTCACTCTTTTTTCTCCTATAGGGATACATGTATTTGGAACTCTAAATCAAACACGGTTTGTGCTAGCTCTTTGAAACTTGACACAATAAAGCAGTTTCAAGTTCTCTCTCTATGGTTTGTTTGCTGTTGATGTAGCCCTAAGCAGAGACTGGCGAGAATCACTTTCATGGAAAGGGCCTGCCAAGCTTCCAAAAAACTACGAGTTGCCTGAAATCTCAGCACACACTTTTTCACCCAATCTTGATGAAACTTTCAGGTAATGATCAGTACACCAATCCCACTTGGCTTGCCAAATTTCGTTCTTCTAGGTGAAACCGTTCGTTGGCAGTAACCGGTTTAATTTTGAGGTTTCACTCTGTTTTCTCCTATAGGGATACATGTATTTTGGAACTCTAAATCAAACACGGTTTGTGCTAGCTCTTTGAAACTTGACTCCATAATGCAGTTTCAAGTTCTATCTCTATGGTTTGTTTGCTGTTGATGTAGCCCTAAGCAGAGACTCGCGAGAATCACTTTCATGGAAAGGGCCTGCCAAGCTTCCAAAAAACTACGAGTTGCCTGAAATCTCAGCACACACTTTCTCAACCAACCTTGATGAAACTTTCAGGTAATGATCAGTACACCAATCCCACTTGGCTCGCCAAATTTCGTTCTTCTAGGTGAAACCGTTCGTTGGCAGTAACCGGTTTCATTTTGAGGTTTCACTCTGTTTTCTCCTATAGGGATACATGTATTTGGAACTCTAAATCAAACACGGTTTGTGCTAGCTCTTTGAAACTTGACACCATAAAGCAGTTTCAAGTTCTATCTCTGTGGTTTGTTTGCTGTTGATGTAGCCCTAAGCAGAGACTGGCAAGAATCACTTTCATGGAAAGGGCCTGCCAAGCTTCAAAAAACTACGAGTTGCCTGAAATCTCAGCACACACTTTTTCACCCAATCTTGATGAAACTTTCAGGTAATGATCAGTACACCAATCCCACTTGGCTCGCCAAATTTCGTTCTTCTAGGTGAAACCGTTCGTTGGCAGTAACCGGTTTCATTTTGAGGTTTCACTCTGTTTTCTCCTATAGGGATACATGTATTTGGAACTCTAAATCAAACACGGTTTGTGCTAGCTCTTTGAAACTTGACACCATAAAGCACTTTCAAGGTCTATCTCTATGGTTTGTTTGCTGTTGATGTAGCCCTAAGCAGAGACTGGCGAGAATCACTTTCATGGAAAGGGCCTGCCAAGCTTCCAAAAAACTACGAGTTGCCTGAAATCTCAGCACACACTTTTTCACCCAATCTTGATGAAACTTTCCAGGTAATGATCAGTACACCAATCCCACTTGGCTCGCCAAATTTCGTTCTTCTAGGTGAAACCGTTCGTTGGCAGTAACCGGTTTCATTTTGAGATTTCACTCTGTTTTCTCCTATAGGGATACATGTATTTGGAACTCTAAATCAAACACGGTTTGTGCTAGCTCTTTGAAACTTGACACCATAAAGCAGTTTCAAGGTCTTTCTCTATGGTTTGTTTGCGGTTGATGTAGCCCTAAGCAGAGACTGGCGAGAATCACTTTCATGGAAAGGGCCTGCCAAGCTTCCAAAAAACTACGAGTTGCCTGAAAATCTCAGCACACACTTTTTCACCCAATCTTGATGAAACTTTCAGGTAATGATCAGTACACCAATCCCACTTGGCTCGCCAAATTTCGTTCTTCTAGGTGAAACCGTTCGTTGGCAGTAACCGGTTTCATTTTGAGGTTTCACTCTGTTTTCTCCTATAGGGATACATGTATTTGGAACTCTAAATCAAACACGGTTTGTGCTAGCTCTTTGAAACTTGACACCATAAAGCAGTTTCAAGTTCTATCTCTATGGTTTGTTTGCTGTTGATGTAGCCCTAAGCAGAGACTGGCGAGAATCACTTTCATGGAAAGGGCCTGCCAAGCATCCAAAAAACTACGAGTTGCCTGAAATCTCAGCACACACTTTTTCACCCAATCTTGATGAAACTTTCAGGTAATGATCAGTACACCAATCCCACTTGGCTCGCCAAATTTCATTCTTGTAGGTGAAACCGTTCGTTGGCAGTAACCGGTTTCATTTTGAGGTTTCACTCTGTTTTCTCCTATAGGGATACATGTATTTGGAACTCTAAATCAAACACGGTTTGTGCTAGCTCTTTGAAACTTGACACCATAAAGCAGTTCAAGTTCTATCTCTATGGTTTGTTTGCTGTTGATGTAGCCCTAAGCAGAGACTGGCGAGAATCACTTTCATGGAAAGGGCCTGCCAAGCTTCCAAAAACTACGAGTTGCCTGAAATCTCAGCACACACTTTTTCACCCAATCTTGATGAAACTTTCAGGTAATGATCAGTACACCAATCCCACTTGGCTCGCCAAATTTCGTTCTTCTAGGTGAAACCGTTCGTTGCAGTAACCGGTTTCATTTTGAGGTTTCACTCTGTTTTCGCCTATAGGGATACATGTATTTGGAACTCTAAATCAAACACGGTTTGTGCTAGCTCTTGAAACTTGACACCATAAAGCAGTTTCAAGTTCTATCTCTATGGTTTGTTTGCTGTTGATGTAGCCCTAAGCAGAGACTGGCGAGAATCACTTTCATGGAAAGGGCCTGCCAAGCTTCCAAAAACTACAAGTTGCCTGAAATCTCAGCACACACTTTTCACCCAATCTTGATGAAACTTTCAGGTAATGATAAGTTCACCAATCCCACTTGGCTCACCAAATTTCGTTATTCTAGGTGAAACCGTTCGTTGGCAGTAACCGGTTTCATTTTGAGGTTTCACTCTGTTTTCGCCTATAGGGATACATGTATTTGGAACTCTAAATCAAACACGGTTTGTGCTAGCTCTTTGAAACTTGACACCATAAAGCAGTTTCATGTTCTATCTCTATGGTTTGTTTTGCTGTTGATGTAGCCCTAAGCAGAGACTGGCGAGAATCACTTTCATGGAAAGGGCCTGCCAAGCTTCCAAAAACTACAAGTTGCCTGAATCTCAGCCACACACTTTTTCACCCAATCTTGATGAAACTTTCAGGTAATGATCAGTACACCAATCCCACTTGGCTCGCCAAATTTCGTTCTTCTAGGTGAAACCGTTCGTTGGCAGTAACCGGTTTCATTTTGAGGTTTCACTCTGTTTTCTCCTATAGGGATACATGTATTTGGAACTCTAAATCAAACACGGTTTGTGCTAGCTCTTTGAAACTTGACACCATAAAGCAGTTTCAAGTTCTATCTCTATGGTTTGTTTGCTGTTGATGTAGCCCTAAGCAGAGACTGGCGAGAATCACTTTCATGGAAAGGGCCTGCCAAGCTTCCAAAAAAACTACGAGTTGCCTGAAATCTCACCACACACTTTTTCACCCAATCTTGATGAAACTTTCAGGTAATGATCAGTACACCAATCCCACTTGGCTCGCCAATTTCGTTCTTCTAGGTGAAACCGTTCGTTGGCAGTAACCGGTTTCATTTTGAGGTTTCACTCTGTTTTCTCCTATAGGGATACATGTATTTGGAACTCTAAATCAAACACGGTTTGTGCTAGCTCTTGAAACTTGACACCATAAAGCAGTTTCAAGTTCTATCTCTATGGTTTGTTTGCTGTTGATGTAGCCCTAAGCAGAGACTGGCGAGAATCACTTTCATGGAAAGGGCCTGCCAAGCTTCCAAAAACTACGAGGGGCCTGAAATCTCAGCACACACTTTTTTCACCCAACCTTGATGAAACTTTCAGGTAATGATCAGTACACCATCCACTTGGCTCGCCAAATTTCGTTCTTCTAGGTGAAACCGTTCGTTGGCAGTAACCGGTTTCATTTTGAGGTTTCACTCTGTTTTCTCCTATAGGGATACATGTATTTGGAACTCTAAATCAAACACGGTTTGTGCTAGCTCTTTGAAACTTGACACCATAAAGCAGTTTCAAGTTCTATCTCTATGGTTTGTTTGCTGTTGATGTAGCCCTAAGCAGAGACGGGCGAGAATCACTTTCATGGAAAGGGCCTGCCAAGCTTCCAAAAAACTACGAGTTGCCTGAAATCTCAGCACACTCTTTTTCACCCAACCTTGATGAAACTTTCAGGTAATGATCAGTACACCAATCCCACTTGGCTCGCCAAATTTCGTTCTTCTAGGTGAAACCGTTGGTTGGCAGTAACCGGTTTCATTTTGAGGTTTCACTCTGTTTTCTCCTATAGGGATACATGTATTTGGAACTCTAAATCAAACACGGTTTGTGCTAGCTCTTTGAAACTTGACACAATAAAGCAGTTTCAAGTTCTATCTCTATGCTTTGTTTGCTGTTGATGTAGCCCTAAGCAGAGACTGGCGAGAATCACTTTCATGGAAAGGGCCTGCCAAGCTTCCAAAAAACTACGAGTTGCCTGAAATCTCAGCACACACTTTTTCACCCAATCTTGATGAAACTTTCATTTAATGATCAGTACGCCAATCCCACTTGGCTCGCCAAATTTTGTTCTTCTAGGTGAAACCGTTCGTTGGAAGTAACCGGTTTCATTTTGAGGTTTCACTCTGTTTTCTCCTATAGGGATACATGTATTTGGAACTCTAAATCAAACACGGTTTGTGCTAGCTCTTTGAAACTTGACACAATAAAGCAGTTTCAAGTTCTATCTCTATGGTTTGTTTGCTCTTGATGTAGCCCTAAGCAGAGACTGGCGAGAATCACTTTCATGGAAAGGGCCTGCCAAGCTTCCAAAAAACTACGAGTTGCTTGAAATCTCAGCACACACTTTTTCACCCAATCTTGATGAAACTTTCAGGTAATGATCAGTACACCAATCCCACTTGGCTCGCCAAATTTCGTTCTTCTAGGTGAATCCGTTCGTTGGCAGTAACCGGTTACATTTTGAGGTTTCACTCTGTTTTCTCCTATACAGATACATGTATTTGGAACTCTAAATCAAACACGGTTTGTGCTAGCTCTTTGAATCTTGACACAATAAAGCAGTTTCAAGTTCTATCTCTATGGTTTGTTTGCTGTTGATGTAGCCCTAAGCAGAGACTGGCGAGAATCACTTTCATGGAAAGGGCCTGCCAAGCTTCCAAAAAACTACGAGTTGCCTGAAATCTCAGCACACACTTTTTCACCCAATCTTGATGAAACTTTCAGGTAATGATCAGTACACCAATTTCACTTGGATCGCCAAATCTCGTTCTTCTAGGTGAAACCGTTCTTTGGCAGTAACCGGTTTCATTTTGAGGTTTCACTCTGTTTTCTCCTATAGGGATACATGTATTTGGAACTCTAAATCAAACACGGTTTGTGCTAGCTCTTTGAAACTTGACACCATGAAGCAGTTTCAAGTTCTATCTCTATGGTTTGTTTGCTGTTGATGTAGCCCTAAGCAGAGACTGGCGAGAATCACTTTCATGAAAAGGGCCTGCCAAGCTTCCAAAAAACTACGAGTTGCCTGAAATCTCAGCACACACTTTTTCACCCAATCTTGATGAAACTTTCAGGTAATGATCAGTACACCAATCCCACTTGGCTCGCCAAATCTCGTTCTTCTAGGTGAAACCGTTCGTTGGCAGTAACCGGTTTCATTTTGAGGTTTCACTCTGTTTTCTCCTATAGGGATACATGTATTTGGAACTCTACATCAAACACGGTTTGTGCTAGCTCTTTGAAACTTGACACCATAAAGCAGTTTCAAGTTCTATCTCTATGGTTTGTTTGCTGTTGATGTAGCCCTAAGCAGAGACTGGCGAGAATCACTTTCATGGAAAGGGCCTGCCAAGCTTCCAAAAAACTATGAGTTGCCTGAAATCTCAGCACACACTTTTTCACCCAACCTTGATGAAACTTTCAGGTAATGATCAGTACACCAATCCCACTTGGCTCACCAAATTTCGTTCTTCTAGGTGAAACCGTTCGTTGGCAGTAACCGGTTTCATTTTGAGGTTTCACTCTGTTTTCTCCTATAGGGATACATGTATTTGGAACTCTAAATCAAACACGGTTTGTGCTAGCTCTTTGAAACTTGACACCATAAAGCAGTTTCAAGTTCTATCTCTATGGTTTGTTTGCTGTTGATGTAGCCCTAAGCAGAGACTGGCGAGAATCACTTTCATGGAAAGGGCCTGCCAAGCTTCCAAAAAACTACGAGTTGCCTGAAATCTCAGCACACACTTTTTCACCCAACCTTGATGAAACCTTCAGGTAATGATCAGTACACCAATCCCACTTGGCTCGCCAAATTTCGTTCTTCTAGGTGAAACCGTTCGTTGGCAGTAACCGGTTTCATTTTGAGGTTTCACTCTGTTTTCTCCTATAGGGATACATGTATTTGGAACTCTAAATCAAACACGGTTTGTGCTAGCTCTTTGAAACTTGACACAATAAAGCAGTTTCAAGTTCTATCTCTATGGTTTGTTTGCTGTTGATGTAGCCCTAAGCAGAGACTGGCGAGAATCACTTTCATGGAAAGGGCCTGCCAAGCTTCCAAAAAACTACGAGTTGCCTGAAATCTCAGCACACACTTTTTCACCCAATCTTGATGAAACTTTCAGGTAATGATCAATACACCAATCCCACTTGGCTCGCCAAATTTCGTTCTTCTAGGTGAAACCGTTCGTTGGCAGTAACCGGTTTCATTTTGAGGTTTCACTCTGTTTTGTCCTATAGGGATACATGTATTTGGAACTCTAAATCAAACACGGTTTGTGCTAGCTCTTTGAAACTTGACACCATAAAGCAGTTTCAAGTTCTATCTCTATGGTTTGTTTGCTGTTGATGTAGCCCTAAGCAGAGACTGGCGAGAATCACTTTCATGGAAAGGGCCTGCCAAGCTTCCAAAAAACTACGAGTTGCCTGAAATCTCAGGACACACTTTTTCACCCAACCTTGATGAAACTTTCAGGTAATGATCAGTACACCAATCCCACTTGGCTCGCCAAATTTCGTTCTTCTAGGTGAAACCGTTCATTGGCAGTAACCGGTTTCATTTTGAGGTTTCACTCTGTTTTCTCCTATAGGGATACATGTATTTGGAACTCTAAATCAAACACGGTTTGTGCTAGCTCTTTGAAACTTGACACCATAAAGCAGTTTCAAGTTCTATCTCTTTGGTTTGTTTGCTGTTAATGTAGCCCTAAGCAGAGACTGGCGAGAATCACTTTCATGGAAAGGGCCTGCCAAGCTTCCAAAAAACTACGAGTTGCCTGAAATCTCAGCACACACTTTTTCACCCAATCTTGATGAAACTTTCAGGTAATGATCAGTACACCAATCCCACTTGGCTCGCCAAATTTCGTTCTTCTAGTTGAAACCGTTCATTGGCAGTAACCGGTTTCATTTTGAGGTTTCACTCTGTTTTCTCCTATTGGGATACATGTATTTGGAACTCTAAATCAAACACGGTTTGTGCTAGCTCTTTGAAACTTGACACCATAAAGCAGTTTCAAGTTCTATCTCTATGGTTTGTTTGCTGTTGATGTAGCCCTAAGCAGAGACTGGCGAGAATCACTTTCATGGAAAGGGCCTGCCAAGCTTTCAAAAAACTACGAGTTGCCTGAAATCTCAGCACACACTTTTTCACCCAATCTTGATGAAACTTTCAGGTAATGATCAGTACACCAATCCCACTTGGCTCGCCAAATTTCGTTCTTTTAGGTGAAACCGTTCGTTGGCAGTAACCGGTTTCATTTTGAGGTTTCACTCTGTTTTCGCCTATAGGGATACATGTATTTGGAACTCTAAATCAAACACGGTTTGTGCTAGCTCTTTGAAACTTGACACCATAAAGCAGTTTCAAGTTCTATCTCTATGGTTTGTTTGCTGTTGATGTAGCCCTAAGCAGAGACTGGCGAGAATCACTTTCATGGAAATGGCCTGCCAAGCTTCCAAAAAACTACGAGTTGCCTGAAATCTCAGCACACACTTTTTCACCCAATCTTGATGAAACTTTCAGGTAATGATCAGTACACCAATCCAACTGGGCTCGCCAAATTTCCTTCTTCTAGGTGAAACCGTTCGTTGGCAGTAACAGGTTTCATTTTGAGGTTTCACTCTGTTTTCTCCTATAGGGATACATGTATTTGGAACTCTAAATCAAACACGGTTTGTGCTAGCTCTTTGAAACTTGACACCATAAAGCAGTTTCAAGTTCTATCTCTATGGTTTGTTTGCTGTTGATGTAGCCCTAAGCAGAGACTGGCGAGAATCACTTTCATGGAAAGGGCCTGCCAAGCTTCCAAAAAACTACGAGTTGCCTGAAATCTCAGCACACACTTTTTCACCCAATCTTGATGAAACTTTCAGGTAATGATCAGTACACCAATCCCACTTGGCTCGCCAAATTTCGTTCTTCTAGGTGAAACCGTTCGTTGGCAGTAACCGGTTTCATTTTGAGGTTTCACTCTGTTTTCTCCTATAGGGATACATGTATTTGGAACTCTAAATCAAACACGGTTTGTGCTAGCTCTTGAAACTTGACACCATAAAGCAGTTTCAAGTTCTATCTCTATGGTTTGTTTGCTGTTGATGTAGCCCTAAGCAGAGACTGGCGAGAATCACTTTCATGGAAAAGGGCCTGCCAAGCATCCAAAAAACTACGAGTTGCCTGAAATCTCAGCACACACTTTTTCACCCAATCTTGATGAAACTTTCAGGTAATGATCAGTACACCAATCCCACTTGGCTCGCCAAATTTCGTTCTTGTAGGTGAAACCGTTCGTTGGCAGTAACCGGTTTCATTTGAGGTTTCACTCTGTTTTCTCCTATAGGGATACATGTATTTGGAACTCTAAATCAAACACGGTTTGTGCTAGCTCTTTGAAAATTGACACCATAAAAGCAGTTTCAAGTTCTATCTCTATGGTTTGTTTGCTGTTGATGTAGCCCTAAGCAGAGACTGGCGAGAATCACTTTCATGGAAAGGGCCTGCCAAGCTTCCAAAAAACTACGAGTTGCCTGAAATCTCAGCACACACTTTTTCACCCAATCTTGATGAAACTTTCAGGTAATGATCAGTACACCAATCCCACTTGCTCGCCAAATTTCATTCTTCTAGGTGAACCGTTCGTTGGCAGTAACCGGTTTCATTTTGAGGTTTCACTCTGTTTTCTCCTATAGGGATACATGTATTTGGAACTCTAAATCAAACACGGTTTGTGCTAGCTCTTTAAACTTGACACCATAAAGCAGTTTCAAGTTCTATCTCTATGGTTTGTTTGCTGTTGATGTAGCCCTAAGCAGAGACTGGCGAGAATCACTTTCATGGAAAGGGCCTGCCAAGCTTCCAAAAAACTACGAGTTGCCTGAAATCTCAGCACACACTTTTTCACCCAATCTTGATGAAACTTTCAGGTAATGATCAGTACACCAATCCCACTTGGCTCGCCAAATTTCGTTCTTCTAGGTGAAACCGTTCGTTGGCAGTAACCGGTTTCATTTTGAGGTTTCACTCTGTTTTCGCCTATAGGGATACATGTATTTGGAACTCTAAATCAAACACGGTTGTGCTAGCATCTTTGAAACTTGACACCATAAAGCAGTTTCAAGTTCTATCTCTATGGTTTGTTTGCTGTTGATGTAGCCCTAAGCAGAGACTGGCGAGAATCACTTTCATGGAAAGGGCCTGCCAAGCTTCCAAAAACTACGAGTTGCCTGAAATCTCACCACACACTTTTTCACCCAATCTTGATGAAACTTTCAGGTAATGATCAGTACACCAATCCCACTTGGCTCGCCAAATTTCGTTCTTCTAGGTGAAACCGTTCGTTGGCAGTAACCGGTTTCATTTTGAGGTTTCACTCTGTTTTCTCCTATAGGGATACATGTATTTGGAACTCTAAATCAAACACGGTTTGTGCTAGCTCTTGAAACTTGACACCATAAAGCAGTTTCAAGTTCTATCTCTATGGTTTGTTTGCTGTTGATGTAGCCCTAAGCAGAGACTGGCGAGAATCACTTTCATGGAAAGGGCCTGCCAAGCTTCCAAAAAACTACGAGGGCCTGAAATCTCAGCACACACTTTTTCACCCAACCTTGATGAAACTTTCAGGTAATGATCAGTACACCAATCCCACTTGGCTCGCCAAATTTCGTTCTTCTAGTGAAACCGTTCGTTGGCAGTAACCGGTTTCATTTTGAGGTTTCACTCTGTTTTCTCCTATAGGGATACATGTATTTGGAACTCTAAATCAAACACGGTTTGTGCTAGCTCTTTGAAACTTGACACCATAAAGCAGTTTCAAGTTCTATCTCTATGGTTTGTTTGCTGTTGATGTAGCCCTAAGCAGAGACGGGCGAGAATCACTTTCATGGAAAGGGCCTGCAAGCTTCCAAAAAACTACGAGTTGCCTGAAATCTCAGCACACTCTTTTTCACCCAACCTTGATGAAACTTCAGGTAATGATCAGTACACCAATCCCACTTGGCTCGCCAAATTTCGTTCTTCTAGGTGAAACCGTTCGTTGGCAGTAACCGGTTTCATTTTGAGGTTTCACTCTGTTTTCTCCTATAGGGATACATGTATTTGGAACTCTAAATCAAACACGGTTTGTGCTAGCTCTTTGAAACTTGACACAATAAAGCAGTTTCAAGTTCTATCTCTATGGTTTGTTTGCTGTTGATGTAGCCCTAAGCAGAGACTGGCGAGAATCACTTTCATGGAAAGGCCTGCAAGCTTCCAAAAAACTACGAGTTGCCTGAAATCTCAGCACACACTTTTTCACCCAATCTTGATGAAACTTTCATTTAATGATCAGTACGCCAATCCCACTTGGCTCGCCAAATTTTGTTCTTCTAGGTGAAACCGTTCGTTGGAAGTAACCGGTTTCATTTTGAGGTTTCACTCTGTTTTCTCCTATAGGGATACATGTATTTGGAACTCTAAATCAAACACGGTTTGTGCTAGCTCTTTGAACTTGACACAATAAAGCAGTTTCAAGTTCTATCTCTATGGTTTGTTTGCTCTTGATGTAGCCCTAAGCAGAGACTGGCGAGAATCACTTTCATGGAAAGGGCCTGCCAAGCTTCCAAAAACTACGAGTTGCCTGAAATCTCAGCACACACTTTTTCACCCAATCTTGATGAAACTTTCAGGTAATGATCAGTACACCAATCCCACTTGGCTCGCCAAATTTCGTTCTTCTAGGTGAATCCGTTCGTTGGCAGTAACCGTTACATTTTGAGGTTTCACTCTTTTTCTCCTATACAGATACATGTATTTGGAACTCTAAATCAAACACGGGTTTGTGCTAGCTCTTTGAATCTTGACACAATAAAGCAGTTTCAAGTTCTATCTCTATGGTTTTGTTTGCTGTTGATGTAGCCCTAAGCAGAGACTGGCGAGAATCACTTTCATGGAAAGGGCCTGCCAAGCTTCCAAAAAACTACGAGTTGCCTGAAATCTCAGCACACACTTTTTCACCCAATCTTGATGAAACTTTCAGGTAATGATCAGTACACCAATTTCACTTGGATCGCCAAATCTCGTTCTTCTAGGTGAAACCGTTCTTTGGCAGTACCGGTTTCATTTTGAGTTTCACTCTGTTTTCCCTATAGGGGATACATGTATTTGGAACTCTAAATCAAACACGGTTTGTGCTAGCTCTTTGAAACTTGACACCATGAAGCAGTTTCAAGTTCTATCTCTATGGTTTGTTTGCTGTTGATGTAGCCCTAAGCAGAGACTGCGAGAATCACTTTCATGGAAATGGCCTGCCACGCTTCAAAAAACTACGAGTTGCCTGAAATCTCAGCACACACTTTTTCACCCAATCTTGATGAAACTTTCAGGTAATGATCAGTACACCAATCCCACTTGGCTCGCCAAATCTCGTTCTTCTAGGTGAAACCGTTCGTTGGCAGTAACCGGTTTCATTTTGAGGTTTCACTCTGTTTTCTCCTATAGGGATACATGTATTTGGAACTCTACATCAAACACGGTTTGTGCTAGCTCTTTGAAACTTGACACCATAAAGCAGTTTCAAGTTCTATCTCTATGGTTTGTTTGCTGTTGATGTAGCCCTAAGCAGAGACTGGCGAGAATCACTTTCATGGAAAGGGCCTGCCAAGCTTCCAAAAAACTATGAGTTGCCTGAAATCTCAACACACACTTTTTCACCCAACCTTGATGAAACTTTCAGGTAATGATCAGTACACCAATCCCACTTGGCTCACCAAATTTCGTTCTTCTAGGTGAAACCGTTCGTTGGCAGTAACCGGTTTCTTTTGAGGTTTCACTCTGTTTTCTCCTATAGGGATACATGTATTTGGAACTCTAAATCAAACACGGTTTGTGCTAGCTCTTTGAAACTTGACACCATAAAGCAGTTTCAAGTTCTATCTCTATGGTTTGTTTGCTGTTGATGTAGCCCTAAGCAGAGACTGGCGAGAATCACTTTCATGGAAAGGGCCTGCCAAGCTTCCAAAAAACTACGAGTTGCCTGAAATCTCAGCACACACTTTTTCACCCAATCTTGATGAAACTTTCAGGTAATGATCACTACACCAATCCCACTTGGCTCGCCAAATTTCGTTCTTGTAGGTGAACCGTTCGTTTGCAGTAACCGGTTTCATTTTGAGGTTTCACTCTGTTTCTCCTTTAGGGATACATGTA
>NW_027522285.1:0-20869 GCF_052094955.1 Ictidomys tridecemlineatus | reverse complement strand
TGTAGCCCTAAGCAGAGACTGGCGAAAATCACTTTCATGGAAAGGGGTTGCCAAGCTTCCAAAAAACTACGAGTTGCCTGAAATCTCAGCAAACATTTTTTCACCCAATCTTGATGATTCTTTCAGGTAATGATCAGTACACCAAAACCACTTGGCTCACCAAATTTCGTTTTTGTAGGTTCAACCGTTCGTTTGCAGTAACCGTTTTCATTTTTAGGTTTCACTCTGTTGTCTCCTATAGGGATACATGTATTTGGAACTCTAAATCAAACACGGTTTTTGCTAGCTCTCTGAAACTTGACACAATAAAGCAGTTTCAAGTTCTATCTCTATGCTTTGTTTGCTGTTGTTGTAGCCCTAAGCACAGACTGGCGAAAATCCCTTTTATGGAAAGTTGTTGCCAAGCTTCCAAAAAACTACGAGTTGGCTGAAATCTCAGCAAATATTTTTTCACCCAATTCTTGATGATTCTTTCAGGTAATGATCAGTACACCAAAACCACTTGGCTCACCAAATTTCGTTCTTTTAGGTTAAACCGTGCGTTTGCAGTAACCGTTTTCATTTTTAGGTTTCACTCTGTTTTCTCCTATAGGGATACATGTATTTGGAACTCTAAATCAAACACGGTTTGTGCTAGCTCTTTGAAATTTGACACAATAAAGCAGTTTCAAGTTCTATCTCTATGCTTTGTTTGCTGTTGATGTAGCCCTAAGCAGAGACTGGCAAAAATCACTTTCATAGAAAGGGGTTGCCTAGCTTCCAAAAAACTACGAGTTTCCTGAAATATCAGCAAACATTTTTTCACCCAATCTTGATGATTCTTTAAGGTAATGATCAGTACACGAAAACCACTTGGCTCACCAAATTTCGTTCTTCTAGGTTCAACCGTTCGTTTGCAGTAACCGTTTTCATTTTTAGGTTTCACTCTGTTTTCTCCTATAGGGATACATGTATTTGGAACTCTAAATCAAACAGGGTTTGTGCTAGCTCTTTGAAACTTGACACAATAAAGCAGTTTCAAGTTCTATCTCTATGCTTTGTTTGCTGTTGATGTAGCCCTAAGCAGAGACTGGCGAAAATCACTTTCATGGAAAGGGTTGCCAAACTTCCAAAAACCTACGAGTTGCCTGAAATCTCAGCAAACATTTTTTCACCCAATCTTGAGGATTCTTTCAGGTAATGATCAGTACACCAAAACCACTTGGCTAACCAAATTTCGTTCTTCTAGGTTCAACCGTTTGTTTGCAGTAACCGTTTTCATTTTGAGGTTTCACTCCGTTTTCTCCTATAGGGATACATGAATTTGGAACTCTAAATCAAAATCGGTTTGTGCTAGCTCTTTGAAACTTGACACAATAAAGCAGATTCAAGTTCTATATCTATGCTTTGTTTGCTGTTGATGTAGCCCTAAGAAGAGACTGGCGAACATCACTTTCATGGAAAGGGGCTGCCAAGCTTCCAAAAAACTGTGAGTTTCCTGAAATCTCAGCAAACATTTTTTCACCCAATCTTGATGATTCTTTCAGGTAATGATCAGTACACCAAAACCACTTGGCTAACCAAATTTCGTTTTTCTAGGTTCAACCGTTCGTTTGCAGTAACCGTTTTCATTTTTAGGTTTCACTCTGTTTTCTCCTATAGGGATACATGTATTTGGAACTCTAAATCAAACACGGTTTGTGCTAGCTCTTTGAAACTTGACACAATAAAGCAGTTTCAAGTTCTATCTCTATGCTTTATTTGCTGTTGATGTAGCCCTAAGCAGAGACTGGCAAAAATCACTTTCATAGAAAGGGGTTGCCTAGCTTCCAAAAAACTACGAGTTTCCTGAAATATCAGCAAACATTTTTTCACCCAATCTTGATGATTCTTTAAGGTAATGATCAGTACACGAAAACCACTTGGCTCACCAAATTTCGTTCTTCTAGGTTCAACCGTTCGTTTGCAGTAACCGTTTTCATTTTTAGGTTTCACTCTGTTTTCTCCTATAGGGATACATGTATTTGGAACTCTAAATCAAACAGGGTTTGTGCTAGCTCTTTGAAACTTGACACAATAAAGCAGTTTCAAGTTCTATCTCTATGCTTTGTTTGCTGTTGATGTAGCCCTAAGCAGAGACTGGCGAAAATCACTTTCATGGAAAGGGGTTGCCAAACTTCCAAAAACCTACGAGTTGCCTGAAATCTCAGCAAACATTTTTTCACCCAATCTTGAGGATTCTTTCAGGTAATGATCAGTACACCAAAACCACTTGGCTAACCAAATTTCGTTCTTCTAGGTTCAACCGTTTGTTTGCAGTAACCGTTTTCATTTTGAGGTTTCACTCCGTTTTCTCTATAGGGATACATGAATTTGGAACTCTAAATCAAAATCGGTTTGTGCTAGCTCTTTGAAACTTGACACAATAAAGCAGATTCAAGTTCTATATCTATGCTTTGTTTGCTGTTGATGTAGCCCTAAGAAGAGACTGGCGAACATCACTTTCATGGAAAGGGGCTGCCAAGCTTCCAAAAAACTGTGAGTTTCCTGAAATCTCAGCAAACATTTTTTCACCCAATCTTGATGATTCTTTCAGGTAATGATCAGTACACCAAAACCACTTGGCTAACCAAATTTCGTTTTTCTAGGTTCAACCGTTCGTTTGCAGTAACTGTTTTCATTTTTAGGTTTCACTGTGTTTTCTCCTATAGGGATACATGTATTTGGAAATCTAAATCAAACCCGGTGTGTGCTAGCTCTTTGAAACTTGACACAATAAAGCAGTTTCAAGTTGTATCTCTATGCTTTGTTTGCTGTTGATGTAGCCCTAAGCAGAGACTGGAAAAAATCACTTTCATGGAAAGGGGTTGCCAAGCTTCCTAAAATCTACGAGTTGCCTGAAATCTCAGCAAACATTTTTTCACCCAATCTTGATGATTCTTGCAGGTAATGATCAGTACATCAAAACCACTTGGCTCACCAAATTTCGTTCTTCTAGTTTCATCCGTTCGTTTGCAGTAACCGTTTTCATTTTTAGGTTTCACTCTGTTTTCTCCTATAGGGATACACGTATTTGGAACTCTAAATCAAACACGGTTTGTACTAGCTCTTTGAAACTTGACACAATAGAGCTGTTTCAAGTTCTATCTCTAATCTCTGTTTGCTGTTGATGTAGACCTAAGCAGAGACTGGCGAAAATCACTTTCATGGAAAGGGGTTGCCAAGCTTCCAAAAAACTACGAGTTGCCTGAAATCTCAGCAAACATTTTTTCACCCAATCTTGATGATTCTTTCAGGTAATGATCAGTACACCAAAACCACTTGGCTCACCACATTTCGTTTTTGTAGGTTCAACCGTTCGTTTGTAGTAACCGTTTTCATTTTTAGGTTTCACTCTGTTTTCTCCTATAGGGATACATGTATATGGAACTTTGAGTCAAACACGTTTTGTGCTAGCTCTTTTAAACTTGACACAATAAATCAGTTTCAAGTTCTATCTCTATGCTTTGTTTGCTTTGATGTAGCCCTAAGCAGAGACTGGCGAAAATCACTTTCATGGAAAGGGGTTGCCAAGCTTCCAAAAAATTACGAGATGCCTGAAATCTCAGCAAACGTTTTTTCACCCAATCTTGATGATTCTTTCAGGTAATGATCAGTACACCAAAAC
Source organism: Ictidomys tridecemlineatus (assembly GCF_052094955.1). NCBI lineage: Eukaryota > Metazoa > Chordata > Mammalia > Rodentia > Sciuridae > Ictidomys > Ictidomys tridecemlineatus. Next base: position 17,223 of record NW_027522285.1, on the reverse strand, counting down.
CACTTGGCTCACCAAATTTCGTTCTTCTAGGTTCAACCGTTCGTTTGCAGTAACCGTTTTCAATTTTAGGTTTCACTCTGTTTTCTCCTATAGGGATACATGTATTTGAAACTCTAAATCAAACACGGTTTGTGCTAGCTCTTTGAAACTTGACACAATAAAGCAGTTTCCAGTTCTATATCTATGCTTTGTTTGCTGTTGTTGTAGCCCTAAGCAGAGACTGGCGAACATCACTTTCATGGAAAAGGGTTGCCAAGCTTCCAAAAAACTGTGAGATGCCTGAAATCTCAGCAAACGTTTTTTCACCCAATCTTGATGATTCTTTCAGGTAATGATCAGTACACCAAAACCACTTGGCTCACCAAATTTCGTTCTTCTAGGTTCAACCGTTCGTTTGCAGTAACCGTTTTCAATTTTAGGTTTCACTCTGTTTTCTCCTATAGGGATACATGTATTTGAAACTCTAAATCAAACACGGTTTGTGCTAGCTCTTTGTAACTTGACACAATAAAGCTGTTTCAAGTTCTGTCTCTGTGCTTTGTTTGCTGTTGATGTAGCCCTAAGCAGAGACTGGCGAAAATCACTTTCATAGAAAGGGATTACCAAGCTTCCAAAAAACTATGAGTTTCCTGAAATCTCAGCAAACATTTTTTCACCCAATCTTGATGATTCTTTCAGGTAATGATCAGTACACCAAAACCACTTGGCTCACCAAATTTCGTTTTTGTAGGTTCAACTGTTCGTTTGCAGTAACCGTTTTCATTTTTAGGTTTCACTCTGTTGTCTCCTATAGGGATACATGTATTTGGAACTCTAAATCAAACACGGTTTGTGCTAGCTTTTTGAAACTTGACACAATAAAGCAGTTTCAAGTTCTATCTCTATGCTTTCTTTGCTGTTGTTGTAGCCCTAAGCAGAGACTGGCGAAAATCACTTTCATGGAAAGAGGTTGCCAAGCTTCCAAAAAACTACGAGGTGCCTGAAATCTCAGCAAATATTTTTTCACCAATTCTTGATGATTCTTTCAGGTAATGATCAGTACACCAAATCCAATTGGCTCACCAAATTTCGTTCTTCTAGGTTCAACCGTTCGTTTGCAGTAACCGTTTTCATTTTTAGGTTTCACTCTGTTTTCTCCTATAGGGATACATGTATTTGGAACTCTAAATCAAACATGGTTTGTGCTAGCTCTTTGAAACTTGACTCAATAAAGCAGTTTCACGTTCTATCTCTATGGATTGTTTGCTGTTGATGTAGTCCTAAGCAGAGACTGGCGAGAATAACTTTCATGGAAAGGGGTTGCCAAGCTTCCAAAAAACTACGAGTTTCCTGAAATTTCAGCAAACATTTTTTCACCCAATCTTGATGATTCTTTCAGGTAAGGATCAGTACATTAATACCACTAGGCTCACCAAATTTCGTTCTTCTAGGTTCAACCATTCGTTTGCAGTAACCGTTTTCATTTTTAGGTTTCACTCTGTGTTCTCCTATAGGGATACATATATTTAGAACTCTAAATCAAACACGGTTTGTGCTAGCTCTTTGAAACTTGACACAATAAAGCATTTTCAAGTTCTGTCGCTACGGTTCGTTTGCTGTTGATGTAACCCTAAGCAGAGACTGGCGAAAATCACTTTCATGGAAAGGGGTTGCCAAGCTTCCGAAAAAATTACGAGTTGCCTGAAATCTCAGCCAACATTTTTTCACCCAATCTTGATGATTCGTTCAGGTAATGATCAGTACACCAAAACCACTTGGCTCACCAAATTTCGTTCTTCTAGGTTCAACCTTTCGTTTGCAGTAACCGTTTTCATTTTTAGGTTTCACTCTGTTTTCTCCTATAGGGATACATGTATTTGGAACTCTAAATCAAACACGGTTTGTGCTAGCTCTTTGAAACTTGACACAATAAAGCACTTTCAAGTTCTATCTCTATGCTTTTTTGCTGTTGATGTAGCCCTAAGCAGAGACTGGCGAAAATCACTTTCATCGAAAGAGGTTGCCAAGCTTCCAGAAAACTACGAGTTGCCTGAAATCTCAGCAAACATTTTTTCACCCAATCTTGATGATTCTTGGAGGTAATGATCAGTACACCAAAACTACTTGGCTCACAAATTTCGTTCTTCTAAGTTCAACCGTTCGTTTGCAGTAACCGTTTTCATTTTTAGGTTTCACTCTGATTTCTCCTATAGGGATACATGTATTTGGAACTCTAAATCAAACACGGTTTGTGCTAGCTCTTTGAAACTTGACACAATAAAGCAGTTTCAAGTTCTCTCTCTATGCTTTCTTTGCTGTTGATGTAGCCCTAAGCAGAGACTGGCGAAAATCACTTTCATGGAAAGGGGTTGCCAAGCTCCCAAAAAACTACGAGTTGCCTGAAATCTCAGCAAACATTTTTTGACCCAATCTTGATGATTCCTTCAGGTAATGATCAGTACACCAAAACCACTTGGCTCACCAAATTTTGTTCTTCTAGGTTCAACCGTTCGTTTGCAGTAACCGTTTTCATTTTTAGCTTTTACTCTGTTTTCTCCTATAGGAATACATGTATTTGGAACTCTAAATCAAACACGGTTTGTGCTAGCTCTTTGAAACTTGACACAATAAACCACTTTCACGTTCTATCTCTATGCTTTGTTTGCTGTTGATGTAGCCCTAAGCAGAGACTGGCGAAAACAACTTTCATAGAAAGGGGTTGCCTAGCTTCCAAAAAAGTACGAGTTGCCTGAAATCTCAGCAAAATTTTTTCAACCAGTTTGATGATTCTTTCAGGTAATGATCAGTACACCAAAACCACTTGGCTCACCAAATTTCGTTCTTCTAGGTTCAACCATTCGTTTGCAGTAACCGTTTTCATTTTTAGGTTTCACTCTGTTTTCTCCTATAGGGATACATGTATTTGGAACTCTAAATCAAACACGGTTTGTGCTAGCTCTTTCAAACTTGTCACAATAAAGCACTTTCATTTTCTATCTCTATGCTTTTTTTGCTGTTGATGTAGCCCTAAGCAGAGACTGGCGAAAATCTCTTTCATGGAAAGGGGTTGCCAAGCTTCCTAAAAACTACGAGTAGCCTGAAATCTCAGCGAACATTTTTTCACCCAATCTTGATGATTCTTTCAGGTAATGACGAGTACACCAAATCCACTTGGCTCACCAAATTTCGTTCTTCTAGTTTCAACCGTTCGTTTGCAGTACCGTTTTCATTTTTAGGTTTCACTCTGTTTTCTCCTATAGGGATACATGTATTTGGAACTCTAATTCAAACACGGTTTGTGCTAGCTCTTTGAAACTTGACACAATAAACCACTTTCAAGTTCTATCTCTATGCTTTGTTTGCTGTTGATGTAGCCCTAAGCAGAGACTGGCGAAAACAACTTTCATGGAAAGGGGTTGCCAAGCTTCCAAAAAACTACGAGTTGCCTGAAATCTCAGCAAACATTTTTTCACCCAATTTTGATGTTTCTTTCAGGTAATGATCAGAACACCAAAACCACTTGGCTCACCAAATTTCGTTCTTCTAGGTTCAACCGTTCGTTTGCAGTAACCGTTTTCATTTTTAGGTTTCACTCTGTTTTCTCCTATAGGGATACATGTATTTGGAACTCTAAATCAAACACGGTTTGTGCTAGCTCTTTGAAACTTGACACAATAAAGCACTTTCAAGTTCTATCTCTATGCTTATTTTGCTGTTGATGTAGTCCTAAGCAGAGACTGGCGAAAATCACTTTCATCGAAAGGGGTTGCCAAGCTTCCAGAAAACTACGAGTTGCCTGAAATCTCAGCAAACATTTTTTCACCCAATCTTGATGATTCCTTCAGGTAATGATCAGTACACCAAAACCACTTGGCTCACCAAATTTTGTTCTTCTAGGTTCAACCGTTCGTTTGCAGTAACCGTTTTCATTTTTAGGTTTCACTCTGTTTTCTCCTATAGGCATACAAGTATTTGGAACTCTAAATCAAACACGGTTTGTGCTAGCTCTTTGAAACTTGACACAATAAAGCACTTTCAAGTTCTATCTCTATGGTTCGCTTGCTGTTGATGTATCTATCCCTAAGCAGAGACTGGCGAAAATCACTTTCATAGAAAGGGGTTGCCAAGCTTCATTAAAACTACGAGTTTCCTGAAATCTCAGCACACATTTTTTCACCCAATCTTGATGATTCTTTCAGGTAATGACCAGTACACCAAAACCACTTGGCTCACCAAATTTCGTTCTTCTAGGTTCAACCGTTCGTTTGCAGTAACCGTTTTCATTTTTAGGTTTCACTCTGTTTTCTCCTATAGGGATACATGTATTTGGAACTCTAAATCAAACACGGTTTCTGCTAGCTCTTTGAAACTTGTCACAATAAAGATCTTTCATGTTCTATGTCTATGCTTTGTTTGCTGTTGATGTAGCCCTAAGCAGAGACTGGCGAAAATCTCCTTCATGTAAAGGGGTTGCCAAGCTTCCTAAAAACTACGAGTTGCCTTAAATCTCAGCAAACATTTTTTCACCCAATCTTGATGATTCTTTCAGGTAATGATCAGTAGACCAAAACCACTTGGCTCACCAAATTTCGTTCTTCTAGGTTCAACCGTTCGTTTGCAGTAACCGTTTTCATTTTTAGGTTTCACTCTGTTTTCTCCTATAGGGATACATGTATTTGGAACTCTAAATCAAACACGGTTTGTGCTAGCTCTTTGAAACTTGACACAATAAACCACTTTCAAGTTCTATCTCTATGTTTTGTTTGCTGTTGATGTAGCCCTAAGCAGAGACTGGCGAAAACAACTTTCATGGAAAGGGGTTGCCAAGCTTCCAAAAAACTACGAGTTGCCTGAAATCTCAGTAAAATGTTTTCACCCAATTTGATGATTCTTTCAGGTAATGATCAGTACACCAAAACCACTTGGCTCACCAAATTTCGTTCTTCTAGGTTCAACCATTCGTTTGCAGTAACCGTTTTCATTTTTAGGTTTCACTCTGTTTTCTCCTATAGGGATACATGTATTTGGAACTCTAAATCAAACACGGTTTGTGCTAGCTCTTTGAAACTTGACACAATAAACCACTTTCAAGTTCTATCTCTATGTTTTGTTTGCTGTTGATGTAGCCCTAAGCAGAGACTGGCGAAAACAACTTTCATGGAAAGGGGTTGCCAAGCTTCCAAAAAACTACGAGTTGCCTGAAATCTCAGCAAAATGTTTTCACCCAATTTGATGATTCTTTCAGGTAATGATCAGTACACCAAAACCACTTGGCTCACCAAATTTCGTTTTTCTAGGTTCAACCGTTCGTTTGCAGTAACCGTTTTCATTTTTAGGTTTCACTCTGTTGTCTCCTATAGGGATACATGTATTTGGAACTCTAAATCAAACACGGTTTGTGCTAGCTCTCTGAAACTTGACACAATAAAGCAGTTTCAAGTTCTATCTCTATGCTTTGTTTGCTGTTGATGTAGCCCTAAGCAGAGACTGGCGAAAATCACTTTCATGAAAAGGGGTTGCCAAGCTTCCAAAAAACTACGAGTTTCCTGAAATCTCAGCAAACATTTTTTCACCCAATCTTGATGATTCTTTCAGGTAATGATCAGTACACCAAAACCACTTGGCTCACCAAATTTCGTTTTTGTAGGTTCAACTGTTCGTTTGCAGTAACCGTTTCCATTTTTAGGTTTCACTCTGTTTTCTCCTATAGGGATACATGTATTTGGAACTCTAAATCAAACATGGTTTGTGCTAGCTCTTTGAAACTTGACCCAATAAAGCAGTTTCACGTTCTATCTCTATGGATTGTTTGCTGTTGATGTAGCCCTAAGCAGAGACTGGCGAGAATAACTTTCATGGAAAGGGGTTGCCAAGCTTCCAAAAAACTACGAGTTTCCTGAAATTTCAGCAAACATTTTTTCACCCAATCTTGATGATTCTTTCAGGTAATGATCAGTACACCAAAACCACTTGGCTCACCAATTTTCGTTCTTCTATGTTCAACCGTTCGTTTGCAGTAACCGTTTTCATTTTTAGGTTTCACTCTGTTTTCTCCTATAGGGATACATGTATTTGCAACTCTGAATCAAACACAGTTTGTGCTAGCTCTTTTAAACTTGATACAATAAAGCAGTTTCAAGTTCTCTCTCTATGCTTTCTTTGCTGTTGATGTAGCCCTAAGCAGAGACTGGCGAAAATCACTTTCATGGAAAGGGGTTGCCAAGCTCCCAAAAAACTACGAGTTGCCTGAAATCTCAGCAAACATTTTTTGACCCAATCTTGATGATTCTTTCAGGTAATGATCAGTACACCAAAACCACTAGGCTCACCAAATTTTGTTCTTCTAGGTTCAACCGTTCGTTTGCAGTAACCGTTTTCATTTTTAGCTTTTACTCTGTTTTCTCCTATAGGAATACATGTATTTGGAACTCTAAATCAAACACGGTTTGTGCTAGCTCTTTGAAACTTGACACAATAAACCACTTTCAAGTTCTATCTCTATGCTTTGTTTGCTGTTGATGTAGCCCTAAGCAGAGACTGGCGAAAACAACTTTCATAGAAAGGGGTTGCCAAGCTTCCAAAAAAGTACGAGTTGCCTGAAATCTCAGCAAAATTTTTTCAACCAGTTTGATGATTCTTTCAGGTAATGATCAGTACACCAAAACCACTTGGCTCACCAAATTTCGTTCTTCTAGGTTCAACCATTCGTTTGCAGTAACCGTTTTCATTTTTAGGTTTCATTCTGTTTTCTCCTATAGGGATACATGTATTTGGAACTCTAAATCAAACACGGTTTGTGCTAGCTCTTTCAAACTTGTCACAATAAAGCACTTTCATGTTCTATCTCTATGCTTTTTTTGCTGTTGATGTAGCCCTAAGCAGAGACTGGCGAAAATCTCTTTCATGGAAAGGGGTTGCCAAGCTTCCTAAAAACTACGAGTAGCCTGAAATCTCAGCGAACATTTTTTCACCCAATCTTGATGATTCTTTCAGGTAATGACGAGTACACCAAATCCACTTGGCTCACCAAATTTCGTTCTTCTAGTTTCAACCGTTCGTTTGCAGTACCGTTTTCATTTTTAGGTTTCACTCTGTTTTCTCCTATAGGGATACATGTATTTGGAACTCTAATTCAAACACGGTTTGTGCTAGCTCTTTGAAACTTGACACAATAAACCACTTTCAAGTTCTATCTCTATGCTTTGTTTGTTGTTGATGTAGCCCTAAGCAGAGACTGGCGAAAACAACTTTCATGGAAAGGGGTTGCCAAGCTTCCAAAAAACTACGAGTTGCATGAAATCTCAGCAAACATTTTTTCACCCAATCTTGATGTTTCTTTCAGGTAATGATCAGAACACCAAAACCACTTGGCTCACCAAATTTCGTTCTTCTAGGTTCAACCGTTCGTTTGCAGAAACCGTTTTCATTTTTAGGTTTCACTCTGTTTTCTCCTATAGGGATACATGTATTTGGAACTCTAAATCAAACACGGTTTGTGCTAGCTCTTTGAAACTTGACACAATAAAGCACTTTCAAGTTCTATCTCTATGCTTATTTTGCTGTTGATGTAGTCCTAAGCAGAGACTGGCGAAAATCACTTTCATCGAAAGGGGTTGCCAAGCTTCCAGAAAACTACGAGTTGCCTGAAATCTCAGCAAACATTTTTTCACCCAATCTTGATGATTCCTTCAGGTAATGATCAGTACACCAAAACCACTTGGCTCACCAAATTTTGTTCTTCTAGGTTCAACCGTTCGTTTGCAGTAACCGTTTTCATTTTTAGGTTTCACTCTGTTTTCTCCTATAGGCATACAAGTATTTGGAACTCTAAATCAAACACGGTTTGTGCTAGCTCTTTGAAACTTGACACAATAAAGCACTTTCAAGTTCTATCTCTATGGTTCGTTTGCTGTTGATGTATCTATCCCTAAGCAGAGACTGGCGAAAATCACTTTCATAGAAAGGGGTTGCCAAGCTTCATTAAAACTACGAGTTTCCTGAAATCTCAGCACACATTTTTTCACCCAATCTTGATGATTCTTTCAGGTAATGACCAGTACACCAAAACCACTTGGCTCACCAAATTTCGTTCTTCTAGGTTCAACCGTTCGTTTGCAGTAACCGTTTTCATTTTTAGGTTTCACTCTGTTTTCTCCTATAGGGATACATGTATTTGGAACTCTAAATCAAACACGGTTTCTGCTAGCTCTTTGAAACTTGTCACAATAAAGATCTTTCATGTTCTATCTCTATGCTTTGTTTGCTGTTGATGTAGCCCTAAGCAGAGACTGGCGAAAATCTCCTTCATTTAAAGGGGTTGCCAAGCTTCCTAAAAACTACGAGTTGCCTTAAATCTCAGCAAACATTTTTTCACCCAATCTTGATGATTCTTTCAGGTAATGATCAGTAGACCAAAACCACTTGGCTCACCAAATTTCGTTCTTCTAGGTTCAACCGTTCGTTTGCAGTAACCGTTTTCATTTTTAGGTTTCACTCTGTTTTCTCCTATAGGGATACATGTATTTGGAACTCTAAATCAAACACGGTTTGTGCTAGCTCTTTGAAACTTGACACAATAAACCACTTTCAAGTTCTATCTCTATGTTTTGTTTGCTGTTGATGTAGCCCTAAGCAGAGACTGGCGAAAACAACTTTCATGGAAAGGGGTTGCCAAGCTTCCAAAAAACTACGAGTTGCCTGAAATCTCAGCAAAATGTTTTCACCCAATTTGATGATTCTTTCAGGTAATGATCAGTACACCAAAACCACTTGGCTCACCAAATTTCGTTCTTCTAGGTTCAACCATTCGTTTGCAGTAACCGTTTTCATTTTTAGGTTTCACTCTGTTTTCTCCTATAGGGATACATGTATTTGGAACTCTAAATCAAACACGGTTTGTGCTAGCTCTTTCAAACTTGTCACAATAAAGCACTTTCATGTTCTATCTCTATGCTTTTTTTGCTGTTGATGTAGCCCTAAGCAGAGACTGGCGAAAATCTCTTGATGGAAAGGGGTTGCCAAGCTTCCTAAAAACTATGAGTAGCCTGAAATCTCAGCGAACATTTTTTCACCCAATCTTGATGATTCTTTCAGGAAATGACCAGTACACCAAATCCACTTGGCTCACCAAATTTCGTTCTTCTAGGTTCAACCGTTCGTTTGCAGTAACCGTTTTCATTTTTAGGTTTCACTCTGTTTTCTCCTATAGGCATACATGTATTTGGAACTCTAAATCAAACACGGTTTGTGCTAGCTCTTTGAAACTTGACACAATAAAGCACATTCAAGTTCTATCTCTATGCTTATTTTGCTGTTGATATATCTATCCCTAAGCAGAGACTGGCGAAAATCACTTTCATAGAAAGGGGTTGCCAAGCTTCCATAAAACTACGAGTTTCCTGAAATCTCAGCACACATTTTTTCACCCAATCTTGATGATTCTTTCAGGTAATGACCAGTACACCAAAACCACTTGGCTCACCAAATTTCGTTCTTCTAGGTTCAACCGTTCGTTTGCAGTAACCGTTTTCATTTTTAGGTTTCACTCTCTTTTCTCCTATAGGAATACATGTATTTGGAACTCTAAATCAAACACGGTTTCTGCAAGCTCTTTGAAACTTGTCACAATAAAGATCTTTCATGTTCTATCTCTATGCTTTGTTTGCTGTTGATGTAGCCCTAAGCAGAGACTGGCGAAAATCTCTTTCATGGAATGGGGTTGCCAAGCTTCCTAAAAACTACGAGTTGCCTTAAATATCAGCAAACATTTTTTCACCCAATCTTGATGATCCTTTCAGGTAATCATCAGTAGAACAAAACCACTTGGCTCACCAAATTTCGTCCTTCTAGGTTCAACCGTTCGTTTGCAATAACCGTTTTCTTTTTTAGGTTTCACTCTGTTTTCTCCTATAGGGATACATGTATTTGGAACTCTAAATCAAACACGGTTTTTTCTAGCTCTTTGAAACTTGACACAATAAAGCAGTTTCAAGTTCTATCGCTATGGTTTGTTTGCTGTTGATGTAGCCCTAAGCAGAGACTGGCGAAAACAACTTTCATGGAAAGGGGTTGCCAAGCTTCCAAAAAACTACGAGTTGCCTGAAATCTCAGCAAAATGTTTTCACCCAATTTGATGATTCTTTCAGGTAATGATCAGTACACCAAAACCACTTGGCTCACCAAATTTCGTTTTTCTAGGTTCAACCGTTCGTTTGCAGTAACCGTTTTCATTTTTAGGTTTCACTCTGTTGTCTCCTATAGGGATACATGTATTTGGAACTCTAAATCAAACACGGTTTGTGCTAGCTCTCTGAAACTTGACACAATAAAGCAGTTTCAAGTTCTATCTCTATGCTTTGTTTGCTGTTGATGTAGCCCTAAGCAGAGACTGGCGAAAATCACTTTCATGAAAAGGGGTTGCCAAGCTTCCAAAAAACTACGAGTTTCCTGAAATCTCAGCAAACATTTTTTCACCCAATCTTGATGATTCTTTCAGGTAATGATCAGTACACCAAAACCACTTGGCTCACCAAATTTCGTTTTTGTAGGTTCAACTGTTCGTTTGCAGTAACCGTTTTCATTTTTAGGTTTCACTCTGTTTTCTCCTATAGGGATACATGTATTTGGAACTCTAAATCAAACATGGTTTGTGCTAGCTCTTTGAAACTTGACCCAATAAAGCAGTTTCACGTTCTATCTCTATGGATTGTTTGCTGTTGATGTAGCCCTAAGCAGAGACTGGCGAGAATAACTTTCATGGAAAGGGGTTGCCAAGCTTCCAAAAAACTACGAGTTTCCTGAAATTTCAGCAAACATTTTTTCACCCAATCTTGATGATTCTTTCAGGTAATGATCAGTACACCAAAACCACTTGGCTCACCAATTTTCGTTCTTCTATGTTCAACCGTTCGTTTGCAGTAACCGTTTTCATTTTTAGGTTTCACTCTGTTTTCTCCTATAGGGATACATGTATTTGCAACTCTGAATCAAACACAGTTTGTGCTAGCTCTTTTAAACTTGATACAATAAAGCAGTTTCAAGTTCTCTCTCTATGCTTTCTTTGCTGTTGATGTAGCCCTAAGCAGAGACTGGCGAAAATCACTTTCATGGAAAGGGGTTGCCAAGCTCCCAAAAAACTACGAGTTGCCTGAAATCTCAGCAAACATTTTTTGACCCAATCTTGATGATTCTTTCAGGTAATGATCAGTACACCAAAACCACTAGGCTCACCAAATTTTGTTCTTCTAGGTTCAACCGTTCGTTTGCAGTAACCGTTTTCATTTTTAGCTTTTACTCTGTTTTCTCCTATAGGAATACATGTATTTGGAACTCTAAATCAAACACGGTTTGTGCTAGCTCTTTGAAACTTGACACAATAAACCACTTTCAAGTTCTATCTCTATGCTTTGTTTGCTGTTGATGTAGCCCTAAGCAGAGACTGGCGAAAACAACTTTCATAGAAAGGGGTTGCCAAGCTTCCAAAAAAGTACGAGTTGCCTGAAATCTCAGCAAAATTTTTTCAACCAGTTTGATGATTCTTTCAGGTAATGATCAGTACACCAAAACCACTTGGCTCACCAAATTTCGTTCTTCTAGGTTCAACCATTCGTTTGCAGTAACCGTTTTCATTTTTAGGTTTCATTCTGTTTTCTCCTATAGGGATACATGTATTTGGAACTCTAAATCAAACACGGTTTGTGCTAGCTCTTTCAAACTTGTCACAATAAAGCACTTTCATGTTCTATCTCTATGCTTTTTTTGCTGTTGATGTAGCCCTAAGCAGAGACTGGCGAAAATCTCTTTCATGGAAAGGGGTTGCCAAGCTTCCTAAAAACTACGAGTAGCCTGAAATCTCAGCGAACATTTTTTCACCCAATCTTGATGATTCTTTCAGGTAATGACGAGTACACCAAATCCACTTGGCTCACCAAATTTCGTTCTTCTAGTTTCAACCGTTCGTTTGCAGTACCGTTTTCATTTTTAGGTTTCACTCTGTTTTCTCCTATAGGGATACATGTATTTGGAACTCTAATTCAAACACGGTTTTTTCTAGCTCTTTGAAACTTGACACAATAAACCACTTTCAAGTTCTATCTCTATGCTTTGTTTGCTGTTGATGTAGCCCTAAGCAGAGACTGGCGAAAACAACTTACATGGAAAGGGGTTGCCAAGCTTCCAAAAAACTACGAGTTGCCTGAAATCTCAGCAAACATTTTTTCACCCAATCTTGATGTTTCTTTCAGGAAATGATCAGTACACCAAAACCACTTGGCTCACCAAATTTCGTTCTTCTAGGTTCAACCGTTCGTTTGCAGTAACCGTTTTCATTTTTAGGTTTCACTCTGTTGTCTCCTATAGGGATACATGTATTTGGAACTCTAAATCAAACACGGTTTGTGCTAGCTCTTTGAAACTTGACACAATAAAGCACTTTCAAGTTCTATCTCTATGCTTATTTTGCTGTTGATGTAGTCCTAAGCAGAGACTGGCGAAAATCACTTTCATCGAAAGGGGTTGCCAAGCTTCCAGAAAACTACGAGTTGCCTGAAATCTCAGCAAACATTTTTTCACCCAATCTTGATGATTCCTTCAGGTAATGATCAGTACACCAAAACCACTTGGCTCACCAAATTTTGTTCTTCTAGGTTCAACAGTTCGTTTGCACTAACCGTTTTCATTTTTAGGTTTCACTCTGTTTTCTCCTATAGGCATACAAGTCTTTGGAACTCTAAATCAAACACGGTTTTTGCTAGCTCTTTGAGACTTGACACAATAAAGCACTTTCAAGTTCTATCTCTGGTTCGTTTGCTGTTGATGTATCTATCCCTAAGCAGAGACTGGCAAAAATCACTTTCATAGAAAGGGGTTGCCAAGCTTCATTAAAACTACGAGTTTCCTGAAATCTCAGCACACATTTTTTCACCCAATCTTGATGATTCTTTCAGGTAATGACCAGTACACCAAAACTACTTGGCTCACCAAATTTCGTTCTTCTAGGTTCAACCGTTCGTTTGCAGTAACCGTTTTCATTTTTAGGTTTCACTCTGTTTTCTCCTATAGGGATACATGTATTTGGAACTCTAAATCAAACACGGTTTCGGCTAGCTCTTTGAAACTTGTCACAATAAAGATCTTTCATGTTCTATCTCTATGCTTTGTTTGCTGTTGATGTAGCCCTAAGCAGAGACTGGCGAAAATCTCTTTCATGGAAAGGGGTTGCCAAGCTTCCTAAAAACTACGAGTTGCCTTAAATCTCAGCAAACATTTTTTCACCCAATCTTGATGATTCTTTCAGATACTGATCAGTAGACCAAAACCACTTGGCTCACCAAATTTCGTTCTTCTAGGTTCAACCGTTCGTTTGCAGTAACCGTTTTCATTTTTAGGTTTCACTCTCTTTTCTCCTATAGGAATACATGTATTTGGAACTCTAAATCAAACACGGTTTCTGCAAGCTCTTTGAAACTTGTCACAATAAAGATCTTTCATGTTCTATCTCTATGCTTTGTTTGCTGTTGATGTAGCCCTAAGCAGAGACTGGCGAAAATCTCTTTCATGGAATGGGGTTGCCAAGCTTCCTAAAAACTACGATTTGCCTTAAATCTCAGCAAACATTTTTTCACCCAATCTTGATTCTTTCAGGTAATGATCAGTAGACCAAAACCACTTGGCTCACCAAATTTCGTTCTTCTCGGTTCAACCGTTCGTTTGCAATAACCGTTTTCATTTTTAGGTTTCACTCTGTTTTCTCCTATAGGGATACATGTATTTGGAACTCTAAATCAAACACGGTTTTTTCTAGCTCTTTGAAACTTGACACAATAAACCACTTTCAAGTTCTATCTCTATGCTTTGTTTGCTGTTGATGTAGCCCTAAGCAGAGACTGGCGAAAACAACTTACATGGAAAGGGGTTGCCAAGCTTCCAAAAAACTACGAGTTGCCTGAAATCTCAGCAAACATTTTTTCACCCAATCTTGATGTTTCTTTCAGGAAATGATCAGTACACCAAAACCACTTGGCTCACCAAATTTCGTTCTTCTAGGTTCAACCGTTCGTTTGCAGTAACCGTTTTCATTTTTAGGTTTCACTCTGTTTTCTCCTATAGGGATACATGTATTTGGAACTCTAAATCAAACACGGTTTGTGCTAGCTCTTTGAAACTTGACACAATAAAGCACTTTCAAGTTCTATCTCTATGCTTATTTTGCTGTTGATGTAGTCCTAAGCAGAGACTGGCGAAAATCACTTTCATCGAAAGGGGTTGCCAAGCTTCCAGAAAACTACGAGTTGCCTGAAATCTCAGCAAACATTTTTTCACCCAATCTTGATGATTCCTTCAGGTAATGATCAGTACACCAAAACCACTTGGCTCACCAAATTTTGTTCTTCTAGGTTCAACCGTTCGTTTGCAGTAACCGTTTTCATTTTTAGGTTTCACTCTGTTTTCTCCTATAGGCATACAAGTATTTGGAACTCTAAATCAAACACGGTTTTTGCTAGCTCTTTGAAACTTGACACAATAAAGCACTTTCAAGTTCTATCTCTATGGTTCGTTTGCTGTTGATGTATCTATCCCTAAGCAGAGACTGGCGAAAATCACTTTCATAGAAAGGGGTTGCCAAGCTTCATTAAAACTACGAGTTTCCTGAAATCTCAGCACACATTTTTTCACCCAATCTTGATGATTCTTTCAGGTAATGACCAGTACACCAAAACTACTTGGCTCACCAAATTTCGTTCTTCTAGGTTCAACCGTTCGTTTGCAGTAACCGTTTTCATTTTTAGGTTTCACTCTGTTTTCTCCTATAGGGATACATGTATTTGGAACTCTAAATCAAACACGGTTTCTGCTAGCTCTTTGAAACTTGTCACAATAAAGATCTTTCATGTTCTATCTCTATGCTTTGTTTGCTGTTGATGTAGCCCTAAGCAGAGACTGGCGAAAATCTCTTTCATGGAAAGGGGTTGCCAAGCTTCCTAAAAACTACGAGTTGCCTTAAATCTCAGCAAACATTTTTTCACCCAATCTTGATGATTCTTTCAGATACTGATCAGTAGACCAAAACCACTTGGCTCACCAAATTTCGTTCTTCTAGGTTCAACCGTTCGTTTGCAGTAACCGTTTTCATTTTTAGGTTTCACTCTGTTTTCTCCTATAGGGATACATGTATTTGGAACTCTAAATCAAACACGATTTGTGCTAGCTCTTTGTAACTTGACACAATAAACCACTTTCAAGTTCTATCTCTATGCTTTGTTTGCTGTTGATGTAGCCCTAAGCAGAGACTGGCGAAAACAACTTTCATGGAAAGGGGTTGCTAAGCTTCCAAAAAAGTACGAGTTTCCTGAAATCTCAGCAAACATTTTTTCACCCCATCTTGATAATTCTTTCAGGTAATGATCAGTACACCAAAACCACTTGGCTCACCAAATTTCGTTCTTCTAGGTTCAACCGTTCGTTTGCAGTAACCGTTTTCATTTTTAGGTTTCACTCTGTTTTCTCCTATAGGCATACATGTATTTGGAACTCTAAATCAAACACGGTTTGTGCTAGCTCTTTGAAACTTGACACAATAAAGCACATTCAAGTTCTATCTCTATGGTTCGTTTGCTGTTGATATATCTATCCCTAAGCAGAGACTGGCGAAAATCACTTTCATAGAAAGGGGTTGCCAAGCTTCCATAAAAGTACGAGTTTCCTGAAATCTCAGCACACATTTTTTCACCCAATCTTGATGATTCTTTCAGGTAATGACCAGTACACCAAAACCACTTGGCTCACCAAATTTCGATCTTCTAGGTTCAAGCGTTCGTTTGCAGTAACCGTTTTTATTTTTAGGTTTCACTCTCTTTTCTCCTATAGGAATACATGTATTTGGAACTCTAAATCAAACACGGTTTCTGCAAGCTCTTTGAAACTTGTCACAATAAAGATCTTTCATGTTCTATCTCTATGCTTTGTTTGCTGTTGATGTAGCCCTAAGCAGAGACTGGCGAAAATCTCTTTCATGGAAAGGGGTTGCCAAGCTTCCTAAAAACTACGAGTTGCCTTAAATCTCAGCAAACATTTTTTCACCCAATCTTGATGATCCTTTCAGGTAATGATCAGTAGAACAAAACCACTTGGCTCACCAAATTTCGTTCTTCTAGGTTCAACCGTTCGTTTGCAATAACCGTTTTCTTTTTTAGGTTTCACTCTGTTTTCTCCTATAGGGATACATGTATTTGGAACTCTAAATCAAACACGGTTTTTTCTAGCTCTTTGAAACTTGACACTTGACACAATAAAGCAGTTTCAAGTTCTATCGCTATGGTTTGTTTGCTGTTGATGTAGCCCTAAGCAGAGACTGGCGAAAACAACTTTCATGGAAAGGGGTTGCCAAGCTTCCAAAAAACTACGAGTTGCCTGAAAATCTCAGCAAAACATTTTTTTCACCCAATCTTGAAGATTCTTTCAGGTAATGATCAGTACACCAAAACCACTTGGCTCACCAAATTTCGTTCTTCTAGGTTCAACCGTTCGTTTGCAGTAACCGTTTTCATTTTTAGGTTTCACTCTGTTTTCTCCTATAGGGATACATGTATTTGGAACTCTAAATCAAACACGATTTGTGCTAGCTCTTTGAAACTTGACACAATAAAGCACTTTCAAGTTCTATCTCTATGCTTATTTTGCTGTTGATGTAGTCTTAAGCAGAGACTGGCGAAAATCACTTTCATCGAAAGGGGTTGCCAAGCTTCCAAAAAACTACGAGTTGCCTGAAATCTCAGCAAACATTTTTTCACCCAATCTTGATGATTCTTTCAGGTAATGATCAGTACACCAAAACCACTTGGATCAACAAAGTTCGTTCTTGTAGGTTCAACCGTTCGTTTGCAGTAACCGTTTTCATTTTTAGGTTTCACTCTGTTTTCTCCTATAGGGATACATGTATTTGGAACTCTAAATCAAACACGGTTTGTGCTAGCTCTTTGAAAGTTGACACAATAAAGCACTTTCAAGTTCTATCTCTATGGTTCGTTTGCTGTTGATGTATCTACCCCTAAGCAGAGACTGGCGAAAATCACTTTCATAGAAAAAGGTTGCCAAGCTTCCATAAAACTACGAGTTTCCTGAAATCTCAGCAAACATTTTTTCACCCAATCTTGATGATTCTTTCAGGTAATGACCAGTACACCAAAACCACTTGGTTCACCAAATTTCTTTCTTCTAGGTTTCAAACCGTTCGTTTTGCAGTAAACC
>NW_027522284.1:320000-396924 GCF_052094955.1 Ictidomys tridecemlineatus | reverse complement strand
AAAGTTCAACTTAATGTTTTGTGTGCTACTCTGGACAACTGGGCTATTCTATGTTGCTCGTTTCAAGGGGATATTGATAATCATTACCCTTCTCATCCATTACTCCATTTTGTTAAAGAGCATCCTATCATTTTCCCTAAAGTAACTTCACCCACTCCAATTCCAGGGGCTGTTAATATTTTTACTGATGGCTCTAAGTCTGGAATGGGAGCTTATGTAATTAATGACTCTCCCCCTGTCCAGCATCAATTTGCTCCTGGAAATCCACAATGGGTAGAACTACAAATTGTCATTGAAGTTTTTAAACAGTGTTCTTTTCCGTTCAATCTCATTTCGGACTCCATCTATGTGGTGCAGGCGCTCAAAATTCTGGAGGCTGTAGGAGCTATTAGTGACACCCATGCTGTGTCTGCTTACTTTAATCAGCTTCAACAGCTTATCCGTAGCCGTACTGCCCCCTTCTATCCAATGCACATTCGGGCTCACACCTCTCTTCCTGGCCCGTTATCACAGGGTAATGCCTGTGCTGACTCGGCAACTAGAAGCCAGTTGGTATGCTTGGCCTCCTCCTTAGAAGAAGCTAAATTGTTTCACCACAACTTTCATGTCAATGCTATGACACTGCGTAGACGTTTTTCCATCTCCAGAGCAGATGCTCGTCAGATAGTATTACAATGTCCCCATTGTGTCACATTTCTTCATCCTCCTACTTATGGTGTAAACCCACGAGGATTGAAGCCATTGGTCGTCTGGCAAATGGACGTAACTCACGTGCCTGACTTTGGTAACCTCAAATATGTACATGTTTCTATTGACACATACTCTGGAATTATTCATGCTTCTGCTTTATCGGGAGAAAAGGCACGTAATGTTATTACTCATTGCTTAGAGGCATGGGCAGCATGGGGTGCACCTGCATCCCTTAAGACTGATAATGGACCTGCTTATACTGGCAGACGGTTTACATCTTTTTGTTCTACTATGGGAGTACAACTTGCTCATGGGTTGCCTTACAATCCTCAAGGGCAAGGCATTGTTGAACGTGCCCACCGCACCTTAAAAGAAACCTTAGAAAAACAAAAAGGGGGAATAGGAGTTGACAACACTCCTAAAGAACGCCTGTCCTTAGCTCTTTTTACCATTAATTTTTTGAATTTGGATATTCATGGCCGCTCTGCGGCCGATAGACATGTGTCCCCTCAGCCCTCTGTGACTGGCTATGTTAAGTGGAAGGATGTTCTTACGGGCCAATGGAACGGCCCTGACCCCGTGCTGACATGGGCACGAGGATCTGTATGTGTTTTTCCCCAGGATCGCACGGAGCCGCTGTGGATCCCTGAACGCCTGACAAGAAGAGTCTCGAGATCTACTAACCAGCAACAGGAGGTGCCACAACAGCCCCATGATGAGGAGCTTCATTCTGATGAGTGCTCTGGCTCTGATGCTGGTGCCAACAGTACAGATGGCACCAATGCTGTGGTGGGCAGTGGCACGGGCATGGCCAATGCCAATGCCAGTTCATAGTAATTCTAGTGTCCTCCCCACTCTTTTTTCTACCTCATGTGAGATGTCTGCTCCTTGTACCTCTCCTAGAGGGGACATAGAAAATATTTTTAATCAGTCTCAAGTTAATCTCACAGGAATTTTTTGTTTCAGCCTTGGGAACACTAATTGTATTAGCCTTAAGACCAAAAATTTGACTAACTGGGAGGACCCATTGCGGTCCAGTCGAGTCTCAGGGAGTATTCTCAGTGCTGTATTGAGCCAAGTAGTTTCAGGGAAGCAATCAGGCTCAGGGACCCCCGCAACTAGCTCTGTTTTAAACATAACTACTTTAGCTATTATCTCCGAGGTATTAATCCCAATGCCTCCTTCTTCTAATAGTACTTGCTATGCCACTCATTTCAAGGCCTCTCCCTACTGTACCCCTAATTTTGGTTTTCCCCCGACATTTACGCCTTGTCAGGATCATTCTTGGGAGAAACATCAAGTTGCTAAAGGTTTCTCCTTTTCCCCCCCTCTGAAGAGATATGTTTATAACTTTAACAACAATGCCAACTCCTCTACAGGAACAGGTTGGTCCTGGTTTCAATGGCTCATTTCCAATGAGAAGGGGGCTTCAGCCGATATTTCCGCATTGGCTCAATTACTAGGAGCCAAAAGTTGGCTGGCTAATGTTTCTGGCACTACTAAGGAGAGTGAACGAGGTAATAGGCTTACATCTGTTTCGTTCAACTCTCTGTTACATTATGCCACATTGCCTCCTGCAATGGTCTGTATACAATCCCCGTTCCTATTCCTTTTAGCTAATCACACCTCATCGGGGATGCTGGATTGTTCTATTATTACCTGTTTCTTATCTGAGTGTTGGAATGGTTCTTGGACTGTAGCAGTAATTATGAAAATTCCAACTTTTGTCCCAATCCCAGTCACTGCGGATCCAGATAAATTTCCTATTGTAGAGCTACTTAGAGTCCGCAGAGATTTTGGAATCACGGCAGCTATAGTGACAGCCGTGGCAGCATCTGCTGCTGCAGCAGTTACGGCCGGAGTAGCCATGGCCAGTCAAGTACAAACTGCTGCCACTATTAATCAAGTTGTTCAACAAACGTCCACTATACTTGAATCACAAAATGCGATTAATCAACATATTTTGTCAGGGATTTTAGCTACCAACCAGAGAATAGATTTTCTTCAAGCTCAGGTAGAAGAATTGGCTGACCTAGTACTTTTAGGCTACATTGACCAACGTGCACATTTATGTATAACCTCTGTCAGATTTAATGATTCCAGGAATGCTTCCCACATCATTGGTGGAAATCTGGCCGGAAATTGGTCCATGGAAGCGGAAGACATGATCCAGTCTCAACTAACCCAGATAGCTGTCTTGAATAGTACCCGTGTCGATCCCGTGACTCTGGGTCAATTCACCAATTGGATATCTTCTGCTTTTTCCTTTTTTAAGGAGTGGGTGGGAGTAGGAATTTTTGGTGCACTGTGTTGTTTTGGTATGTTCCTCTGTTTGTGGTTTCTCTGTCGCCTTAAGGCTCGTAGTGCTCAAGATAAGGCTATGATCATACAAGCTCTTGCTGCTTTAGAAACTGGCAACTCGCCACAGGTCTGGCTTGCGCATCTTAAGCACTAAACTTTTGACATGGTCATTGCACCCCAAGTTATTATAACATTGCACTGGGATTGACATGTCTTTCCTCGTTATTCTCTTAGTGTCAGAAAGCCCTTGCACTCTGCCGGTCTTGCTACCATTGCACGCAGATGGGTTTCTACACTAGTGCCTTTGACATGGTCGTTGCACCCCAAGTTATTATAACATTGCACTGGGTACGACATGTCCTTCTTTTGTCTTTCTCTTAGTGCTGGAAAGCCCTTGCACTCTGCGGGTCTTGTTGCCATTGCACACAGAAGGGTTTCCACACTGGTCTTTATCTATCACTTTAAAGTCCGTGCCTTTCTTTCAGGGTGCTGCCAACTAGTTTGTAGTTGTACTTCTGCATGGCCACAGTTCAACCTCAGCTATTCCCTCTTACTCACCATCGTCACGATACAGGATGCGAGGCAAGGCACTGCACTTGAGTGATCCATTGAGAAGAGGGACCTCAAGGGGAGCATGTCCTATTGCATGCGGGTTTGACGTGTCTCCGCCCCGCCCCACGAAAAAAGGCGTCGGCTGATATGGTGTCAGGTCTGGGGAAGGCGCCCCCTGGGGCTGGCCCATACTATGCAGCCACTTTTGCACAGTGGGATAGGACCTCTACTCTCGCCTGTATTGTCTTAGTGAAACAAAAAGGGGGAGCTGTGGTGAGCCGTTCCTGCGGACTGTGGTCGCCATTACATGATGGCGCTGGCTCCGTTGTGGTCTGTGAAGGACAACTCCATATCAAAGAGAGTTGGCGTGTTCCAAGCTCCTTATCAGAGAAAGTTGGCGTGTCATTTTCTAGCACCCTGTGAGAAGGGTACACGTGGCAGCTTTGCATTGGGGTTCGAGGTGCTTTATTAAGGCTGGGAGGGGCATCCAATTATTATTCCAGGTAGTAAAAGAATCATTAGAAGAATATCAAGGGCCTGAATAAACTGCTGAAAGAAGATTCCTGAGTCGCGTCTTCCTTGCGGGCAAGGGGGTCGTGACAGAATGGGGTCCAAAAAGACTGTTGCAGAGAGCAGAGGTTGGAGACTGAGGTGTAGAAGTACTGTTACAGAGTGCAGATGTTTGAGACTGTGGTGCAGAAGGATTGTTGCAGAGAGCAGAAGTTGGAGACTGAGGTGCAGAAAGATCATTGCAGAGAGCAGAGGTTAGAGACTGGGGTGCAGAACCTTTCAGAAAGCAGAGGTTTGAGATTGGGGTGCAGAAGGACTTTTATAGAGAGCACAGGTAAAGGACTGTGGAGCATAAGGAATGTTGCAGAGAGCAGAGGTTGGAGACTTGGTTGCAGAAGGACTGTTGCAGAGAGTAGCAGTTGGAGACTGGGGTGAAGAATTTCTCTTACAGAGAGGAGTCGTTCAAGACTGATGTACAGAAGGACTGTTACAGAGAGCAGAATTTGAAGACTGGGGTGCAGAAAGATTGTTGCAGAGAGCAGAGTTTTCAGACTGAGGTACAGAAGAACTGTTGCAGAGAGAAGATGTTGGAGACTGGGTGCACAAGGACTGTTGCAGTGAGCAGAGTTTGGAGACAGGGTGCAGAAGGATTGTTGCAGAGAGCAGAGGTTGAAGACTGGGGTGCAGAAGGACAGATACAGAGAGCAGAGGTTGGAGACTGGGGTGAAGAAAGCCTGTGACAGAGAGCAGAGTTTGGAGACTGGGGTGCACAAGGACTGTTACAGAGAGCAGAGTTTGGAGACTGGGTTGCAGACGGATCTTACAGAGAGCAGAGTTTGCGGACTGAGATGCAGAAGCACTGTTACAAAGAGTAGAGTTTGGAGACTGAGGTGCCGAAGGATCTTTGCAGAGAGCAGACCTTGGAGACATAGGTGCAGAAGGATTGATACAGAGAGCAGAGGTTGGAGACTGCGGTGCAGAAGAACTATTGCAGAGAGCAGAGGTTCTAGACTGGCGTGTAGAAGGACTGTTGCAGAGAGTAGAGGTAGGAGATTGGGGTACAGAAGGACTGTAGAAGAGAGCAGAGGTGGGAGATTAAGGTGCAGAAGGACAGTTACACAGAACAGAGATTTGAGACTCGGTTGCAGAAGGACCCTTACAGAGAGCAGTGGTTGGAGACTGCAGTACAGAAGGACTGTTACAGAGAACAGAGTTTGGAGACTGGTGTGGAGAAGAACTGTTGCTGAGAGTAGATGTTGGAGACTGTGGTGCAGAAGGACTGATGCAGAGAACAGAGGTTGGAGACTGGGGTGCAGAAGAAACTTTGAAGAGAGCAGAGGTTGGAGACTGGGGTGCAGAAGGATCTTATAGTGAGAAGAGTTTGGAGTCTGGGATGCAGAAAAACTGTGGCAGAGAGCAGACGTTGGAGACTGGGGTGCAGAAGGATTATTGCAGAGAGCAGAGGTTGGAGACTAGGGTGCAGAAGGACTGTTGCAGAGAGCAGAGGTTGGAGACTGAGATGCAGAAAGACTGTTAAGAGAGCAGAGGTTGGAGACTGTGGTGCAGAAGGACTGATACAGTAAGCAGTGTTTCGAGACTGGGGTGCAGAAGGACCATCACAGAGAGGAGAGGTTGGAGACTGTGGTACAGAAGAACTGTTACAGAGAGCAGCGGCTGGAGACTGAGGTTCAGAAGGACTGTTGGAGAGAACAGAGGTTGGAGACTGGGGTGCAGAAGGACTAATGTAGAGAGCAGATGTTGGAGACTGGGGTGCATAATTACTGTGGCAGAGAGCAGATGTTGGAGACTTCTGTGCAGATAAACTGTTCCAGAGAGTAGATGTTGAAGACTGGGGTGCAGAAAGCCTGTTACATAGAGCAGAGTTAGGAGAAGGGGTGCAGAAGGACTGTTACAGAGAGCAGAGTTTGGAGATTGGTTTGCAAAAGGATCTTAAAGAGAGTAGAAGTTGGAGACTGAGGTGCAGAAAGACTGTTCAGAGGTTGAAGACTGTGGTGCATAAGGACTGATACAGTAAGCAGTGTTTCGAGACTGGGGTGCAGAAGGACCATTACAGAGAGGAGAGGTTGGAGACTGTGGTACAGAAGGACTGTTACAGAGAGCAGAGGTTGGAAACTGAGGTTCAGAAGGACTGTTGGAGAGAACAGAGGTTTGAGACTGGGGTGCAGAAGGACTAATGTAGAGAGCAGACGTTGGAGATTGGGGTGCATAATTACTGTGGCAGAGAACAGATGTTGGAGACTTCTGTGCAGATGGACTGTTCCAGAGAGTAGATGTTGAAGACTGGGGTGAAGAAAGCCTGTTACATAGAGCAGAGTTTGGAGAAGGGGTGCAGAAGGACTGTTACAGAGAGCAGAGTTTGGAGATTGGTTTGCAAAAGGATCTCAAAGAGAGTAGAGTTTGGAGACTGAGATGCAGAAGGACTGTTACAGAGAGTTGAGTTTGAAGACTGAGGTTCAAAAGAACAATTGCAGATAGCATAGGTTGAAGGCTGAGGTGCAGAAGGACTGTTAAAGAGAGCAGAGGTTGGAGACTGGGGTGCAGAAGGACTGATACAGAAAGCAGAGTTTTGAGACTGGGGTGCAGAAGGACCATTACAGAGAGCAGAGGTTGGAGACTGTGGTGCAGAAGAACTGTTACATAGAGAACAGTTCAGAAACTAAGGTGTAGAAGGAGTGTTGCAGGGAACAGAGGTTGGCGACTGAGGTGCCGAAGGATCTTTGAAGATAGCAGAGGTTGGAGACTGGGGTGCAGAAGAATCTTACAAAGAGTCGAGGTCGGAGACTGGGGTGCAGAAGGATTGTTGCAGACAGCAGAGGTTGGAGACTGGGTTGCCGAAGGACTGTGGTAGAGAGAAGAGGATAGAGACTGAGGTGAAGAAGGACTGTTAGAGAGAGCAGAGGTTGGAGACTGTGGTGCAGGACTGATACAGAAAGCAGAGGGTAGTGACTGGGGTGCAGAAGGACCGTTGTAAAGAGCAGAGATTGGAGACTGGGGTACAAAAGGACTTTTACAGAGAGCTGAGATTTGAGACTGGGTAGCGGAAGGACTGTTCCAAAACAGAGGTTTAAGATAGGGTTGCAGAGGGACCATTGCAAAGAGCAGAGGTTGGAGACTTATGTGCAGAAGGATTGTAACAGAGAGTAGAATTTGGAGACTGGGGTACAGAAGCATATTACAGTGAGCAGAGGTTGGAGACTGGGGTGAAGAAGGACAGCTGCAGAGACCAGATTTTGGATACTGCGGTGCAGAATGATTGTTACAGAGAGCGGAGGTTGGATACTGGGGTGCAGAAGTACTTTTGCATACAGCAGAAGTTGGAGATTTGGGTGCAGAAAAAACTGTTGCAGAGAGCAGAGGTTGAAGACTGAGGTGCAGAAAGACTGTTAGAGAGAGCAGTGGATTGAGACAGGGGTGCAGAAGAAATGATACAGAAAGCAGAGGTTGAAGACTGGGGTAAAGGAGGACTATTACAGACGGCAGAGGTTGGAGTCTCCAGTACAGAAGGACTGATACAGAGAGCAGAGGTTGGAGACTGGGGTGCAGGAGAAATGTTGCAGAGAGTAGATGATGGACACTGGGTTCCAGAAGGACTGTAGCAGAGAGCAGACTTTGGAGACTAAGGTGCAGAAGGACAGTTAAACAGAGCAGAGGTTTGAGACTGGGGTGCAGAAGGACTGATACAAAAAGTAGTGGTTGAAGATCCTGGTGCAGAAGTACCCTTACAGAGAGCAGAGTTTGGAGACTGGGGTGGAGAATGACTGTTACAGATAGCAGATGTTGGAGACTCGGTTGCAGAAGGACTGTTGCAGAGTGCAGAGGATGGAGACTGAGGTGAAGAAGGACTGTTACAGAGAGCAGAGGTTTCAGACTGAGTTTCAGAAGGACTCTTACAGAGGGCAGAGTTTGGAGACTGTGGTGCAAAACGACTGATACAGAAAACAGGTTTGATACTGGGGTGCATAAGGACCCTTAAGGAGAACACAGGTTGGAGACTGCGGTACAGAAGGACTGGTACAGAGAGCAAAGATTGGAGACTGGGGTGCAGAAGAACTGATGTAGAGAGCAGAGGTTGGAGATTGGGGTCCAGAAAGATCGTTGGGTCGAGCAGAGTATGAAGACTGGGGTATAGAAGGACTGTTACAGAGCACAGAGTTTGGAGACTGAGGTGCAGAAGGACTGTTACAGAGAGCAGATGTTGGAGACTGGAGTGCAGAAGCACTGTTGCAGAGAGAAGAGTTTGGAGACTGAGGTGCAGAAGAACTGTTACAGAGAGCAGAGGTAAGAGATTGGGGTTCAGATGGATCTTACAGAGAGCAGAGGTTGGAGACTGAGGTACAGAAGGATTGTAACAGACACCTGAGGTAGGAGACTGGGGTGCAGGAGTTTCGTTGCAGACAGCAGAGTTTTCAGACTGTAATGCAGAAGGACTCTTGCAGAGACCAGATGTTGTAGACTGGTGTGTAGAAGGACTGTTGCTGAGAGCAGAGTTTGGAGACTGAGGTGCAGAAGGACTGTCACAGGAAGCAGAGGTTGGAAATTGGGTTGCAGATGTACCGTTAAAGAGAGCAGAGTTTGGAGACTGCGGTTTAGGACTGTTACCAAGAGCAGAGGTTGGAGACTGGGATGCAGAAGGACTCTTACAGAGAGCACAAGTTGGAGACTGAGGTGCAGAAGGATGGATACAGAGAACAGAGGTTGGATACTGGGGTTCAAACAGGCTGATACAGAAAGCAGAGTTTGGAGACTGGGGTGTAGAAGAACCGAAACTGAGAGCAGAGGTTGGACACTGCGGTACAGAAGGACTGTTACAGAGAGCAGATCTCGAAGACAGGGGAGCAGAAAGACTTTTGCAGACAGAAGAGGTTGGAGAATGAGGTGCAGAAGGACAGTTACAGATAGCAGAGTTTGGAGACTGGGGTGCAAAAGGACTGTTACAGAGAGCAGAGTTTGGAGACTGGGATGCAGAAGGACTTTTACAGAGAACAGAGGTTGGAGACTGGGGTTCAGATGGATCTTACAGGGAGCAGAGTTTAAAGACTGGGGTACAAAAGGACTGTTGCAGAGAGTAGATGTTGGAGACTGGGGTGGAGAAGAATCGTTGCAGAGAGAAGAGGTTGGAGAGTGGGGTGCAAAAGTCATGTTACACAGAGCAGAGTTTGGAGACTGGGTTGCAGAAGTCCTGTTACAGAGAGCAGAGGTTGGAGACTGTTGTGCAGAAGGACAGTTACAGAGGGCAGAGTTTAAAGACTGGGTGCAGAAGGATGAAACGAGGGCAGAGTTAGAAGACTGAGGTGCAGAAGAACTGTTACAGTGAGCAGAGGTAGGAGACTAGAGTGCAGAAGGGTCGATGCAGAGAGCAGATTTTTCAGACTGAGGTGCAGAATGACGGTTGCAGCGAGCAGATGTTGGAGTCCGGAGTGCAGAAGGACTGTTGCAGAGAGCAGATGTTGGTAACCAGTGTGCAGAAGGACTCTTGTAGAGAGCAGAGTTTGGAGACTTGGGTGCAGAAGGACTGTTGCATGGAGCAGAGGTTGGAGACTGAGGTGCAGCAGTCCTGTTACAGAGAGCAGAGTTTGGAGACTCGGGTGCAGAAGGACAGTGTCAGAGAGCAGAGGTTAAATACAGGGGTGCAGAAAGATCTTACAGAGAGCAGAATTTGGAGACTGAGTTGCAGAAGGACTCTGCAGATATCAGAGGTTGGAGACTGAGATGCAGAAGGACTCTTACAGAGAGCAGAGTTTGGAGACTGGGGTACAGAAGGACTGATACAGAAAGCAGAGATTGGAGTCTGGGGTGCAGAAAGACCGTTACAGAGAGCAGAGTTTGGATACTGCTGTACAGGAGGACTGTTACAGGAGCAGAGGTTGAAGACTGGGGTGCAGAAGTAGTGTAGCAGAGAGCAGATGTTGGTAACTAGGGTGCAGAATAACTGTTGCAGAGAGCAGAGTCTGGAGACTGGGGAGCAGAATGACTCTTGCGGAGAGCAGAGGTTGAAGACTGGGGTGCAGAAGGACTTTTACACAGAGAAGAGGTTGGAGACAGGGTTGCAGAAGGATCTTATAAAGATCAGAATTTGGAGACTGATGTGCTGAAGGACTTTTGCAGAGATCAGAGGTTGGTGACTGGGATGCAGTAGGATCACTGCAGAGAGTAAAGGTTCGAGACTGGGGTGCAGAAGCATCATTGCAGAGAGCAGAGGATGAAAACTGGGGTGCAGAAGGCCTGCTATAGAGAGCAGAGTTTTTAGACTGGCGTGCAGAAGGCCTGTTACAGAGAAGAGAGGTTGGAGACTGGGGTGCAGCAAAACTGTTACAGAGAGCAGAGTTGGGAGACTGGTTTTCTGAAGGAACTTACAGAGAGCAGATGTTGGAGACTGACGTGCAGAAGGACTGTTACAAAAAGCAGAGGTTGAAGACTGGGGTGCTATGGAGTGTTACAGAGAGCAGAAGTTGGAGACTGCGGTACAGAAGGTCTGTTACAGAGAGCAGAGTTTGGAGACTGGGGTGCAGAAGTCCTGTTACAAAGAGCAGATCTTGGAGACTGTTTTGCAAAAGGACTGTTACAGAGTGCAGAGTTTAAAGACTGTGTTGCAGAAGGATCATAAAAAGAGCAGAGTTGGGAGACTGAAGTGCAGAAGGACTGTTACAGAGAGCAGAGGTAGGAGACTGGGGTGCAGAAGGTTCGTTGCAGAGAGCAGAGTTTTCAGACTGAGGTACAGAAGAACTGTTGCAGAGAGCAGATGTTAGAGACTGGGGTGCGGAAGGTCTGTTGCAGACAGCAGATGTTGGTAACTAGGGTGCAGAAGGACTCTTGTAGAGAGCAGAGGATGGAGACTGGGGTGCCGAAGGACTGTTGCAGAGAGTAAAGGTTAGATACTGAGGTGCGGAAGTCCTGTTACATAGAGCAGAGTTTGGAGACTCGGGTGCAGAAGAACTGTTACAGAGAGCAGAGTTTGGATACAGGGATGCAGAAGGATCTTACAGAGAGCAGAGGTTTAAGACTGAGGTGCAGAAGGACTGTTGCAGAGATCAGAGGTTGGAGACTGGGGTGCAGAAGGCCTGCTACAGAGAGCAGATTTTGGAGACTGGCGTGCAGAAGGCCTGTTACAAAGAGGAGAGTTTGGAGACTGGGTTGCTGAAGGATCTTACAGAGAGCAGAGGTTGGAGACTGAGGTGCAGGTGGACTGTTACAGAGAGCAGTGGTCGGAGACTGAGGTGCAGAAGGACCGTGCAGAGACCAGAGGTGTCAGACTGAGGTGCAGAATGACTGTTACAGAAAGAAGAGGTTGGAGACTGAGGTGTAGAAGTCATATTACAGAGAGCAGAGTTTGGCGACTGAGGTGTAGAAGGACTATTACAGAAAGCAGATGTTGAAAATTGGGGTGCAGAAAGAGCGTTACAAAGACCAGAGTTTGGAGACTGCGGTATAAAAAAAACTGTTACAGAGAGCAGAGGTTGGAGACTGGGGTGTAGAAGGAATGTTACAGAGAGCACAGGTTGGAGACTGGTGTTCAGAAAGACTGATACAGAAAGCAAAGTTTGGAGACTGGGTTGTCGAAAGACTGTTACAGAAAGCAGATGTTGGAGACTGGGGTGCAGAAGGACTGTTGCAGAGGACAGAGTTTGGAGACTGGGGTGCCACAGGACACTTGCATAAAGCAGAGATTAAAGACTGGGGTAAAGAAAAAATGTTACAGAGAGGAGAGTTTGGAAACTGGAGTGCAGAAAGATCTTACAGAGAGCATAGATTGGATATAGGGTGTAGAAGGATTCTTGCCGAGAGCACAGGTTTGAGATTTTGGTGCAGAAGCACTGTTGCACAGAGTAGAGGTTCGAAACTTCCTTTCAGTTGGACTGTTACAGAGGATGAGTTTGGACACTTAGGTGCAGAAGGACTGTTGCGGAGTGCAGAGTTTGTATACTGAGGTGAAGAAGTATTGTTACAGATTGCAGAGTTTGGAGATTGGGGTGCAGATGGACTGATACAGAAAGCAGAGTTTGGACACTCTGGTGGAGAAGGACTGTTGCAGAGAGCAGAGGTTGGAGAATGGGGTGCAAAATGCCTGATACATAGAGCAGAGGTTGGAGACTAAGGTGCAGAAGGACTTTTACAGACAGCAGAGTTTGGAGACAGGGTTGCAGAAGGATCTTACAGAGAGCAGAGTTCGGAGAACGGGGTGCAGAATGATCGTTGCCGTGAACAGAGTTTTCAGACTGAGGTGCAGAAAGACTGTTCCAGAGAGTAGATATTGGAGACTGGGGTGCAGACAGACTGTTGCAGAGAGCAGAGGTTGGAACTGGGGTGCAGAAGGATCGTTGTAGTGAGCAGAGGTTTGAGACCTGCGTGCAAAAGGTCTGTTACAAGAACAGAGGTTGGACAAGGAATGCAGAAGGACTGTTACAGAGGGCAGAGTTTACAGACTGGGTTGCAGGAGGATCTTAGAGAGAGCAGATGTTGGAGACTGAGGTGCCGAAGGACTGTTGCAGAGAGTAGAGTTTAGAGACTGAGGTGCAGAAGGACTGTTGTAGAGAGCAGAGTTTGGAAACTGAGGTGCAGAAGGATTGTTAAAGAGAGCAGAGGTTAAAGACTGGGGTGCAGAGGACTTTTGCAGAAAGCAGAAGTTTGAGACTTGGGTGCAGAAGGACTGTTGCAGAGAGCAGAAGTTGGAAACTTAGGTGCAGAAGGACTGTTACAGAGAGATTAGGTTAGAGACTGGGGTGCAGAAGGACTGATACAGAAAGCAGAGGTTGAAGACTGGGGATCAGAAGGACCATTACAGAGAGCAGATTTTGGAGACTGCACTACAGGAGGACTGTTACAGAGAGCAGAGGTTGGAGACTGGTGTGGAGAAGGACTGTTTCAGAGTGCAGACCTTGGAGACTGGGGTGCAGAAGAACTGTTGCAGAGAGCATAGGTTGGAGACTGGGGTGCAGATGAACTGTGGCAGAGAGCAGATGTTGGACTGAGGTGCAGAAGGAATGTTACAGAGTGCAGAGGTTGTAAACTGTGGTGCAGAAGGGATGATACAGAAAGGAGAGGTTGGAGACTAGGGTGCAAAAGGACCGTTATAGAGAGCAGAGTTTGGGGACTGCGGTACAGAAGGACTGTTACAGAGAGCAGAGGTTGGAGACTGGGGAGCAGGAGGACTGTTACAGAGAGCAGAGGTTGGAGATTGAGGAGCAGAAGGTCTGTTAGAGAGAGCAGAGGTTGGATTCTGGGGAGTAGAAGGAATGTTACAGAGAGCAGATTTGGAAACTGTGGTGCGAAAGGATCTTACAGAGAGAAGAGGTTGGAGGCTGGGGTGCAGAATCACTGTTACAGAGAGCAGATTTTGGAGACTGAGGTGCAAAAGGACTGTTACAGAAAGAAGAGTTGGGAGACTGGGGTGCACAGGATCGTTGCAGAGAGCAGAGTTTTCAGACTGAGGTTCAGGAGGACTGTCGCAGAGAGCAGATGTTGGAGACTGGCGTGCAGAAGGACTTTTGCATAGAGCAGAGTTTGGAAACTGGGCAGCAAAAAGATCATTGCAGAGAGCAGAAGTTGGAGACTGGGGTGCAGAAGGATTGTTAGAGAGAGCAGAGGTTAAAGACTGGGGTGCAGAAGGACCCTTACAGAGAGCAGGGTTTGGAGACTGCGGGACAGAAGGACTGTTACAGAGAGCAGAGGTTGGAGACTCGGGAGCAGAAGGAATATTACAGAGAGCAGAATATAGAAACTGGAATGCAGAAGGATCTTACAGTGAGCAGAGGATGGAGACTGAGGTGCAGAAAGACTGTTACATAAAGCAAAGTTTGGAGACCGGCATGCACAAAAATCGTTGCAGAGAGAAGAGTTGTCAGACTGAGGTGCAGAAGGACTGTTGCAGGGAGCAGATGTTGGAGACTGGGGTGCAGAAGGACTTTTGCAGAGAGCAGAGATCAGAGACTGCTGTGCAAAAGGATTGTTGTAGAGAGCAGAGTTTGGAGACTGGGGTGCAGAAGGATTGTTACAGAGAGCAGAGCTTGGAGACTGTGTTGCAGAAGGACCATTGCAGAGATTAGAGTTTGGTAACTGAGGTGAAGAAGGATTGTTAAAGAGAACAGAAGTTGGAGCCTGAGGTGCAGAAGGACTGTTGCAGAGAGTAGAGTTTGGAGACTGGGGTTTACAAAAACTGTTGCAGAGAGCAGATTTTGGAGACTGGGGTGCAGAAGGTCTGTTACAGAGAGGAGAATTTGGAGACACGGTTTCAGAAGGATCTTACAGAGAGCAGAGGTTCGAGACTGAGGTGCAATGGGAGTATTACAGAGAGCACAGTTTGGAGACTGGGGTGCAGAAGGATCGTTGCAGATAACAGATTTTTCAGACTGAGGTGCAGAAAAACTTTTGCAGAGAGCAGAGGTTGGAGACAGGGGTGCAGAAGGACTGTTGCGTAGAGCAGATGTTGGATACTGGGGTGCAGAAGGATCGTTGCAGAGAGCAGAGGTTTGAGTCTGGGGTGCAGAAGGACTGTTGCAGAGAGCAGAAGTTGGAGACTGGTGTGCAGATGGATCTTTGCAGACAGCAGATGTTTGAGACCGGAGTGCAGAAGGACTGTTACAGAGAGTAGAGTGTCGAGACTGAGGTGCAGAATAATCGATGCAGAGAGCTGAATTTGGAGACTGAGGTACAAAAGGACTGTTTCAGAGAGCAGAGATTGGAGACTGAGGTGCAAAAGGATTGTTACTGAGAGCAAACTTGGAGATTTTGGTGCAGAAGGATCGTTGCAGTGAGCAGATGTTGGAGACTTGTGTGCAGAAGGATCCTTAGAGAGAGCAGAGGTTGGAGACTGTCGTGAGGAAGGACTTTTACAATGAGAACAGTTTGGATACAGGGGTGCAGTAGGACTTATACAGAGAGCAACGTTTGGAGACTGAGGTGCAGAAACACTGTTTCAGAAAGCAGTTCTGAGACTGGGGTGCAGAAGAAGTGTTGCAGAGAGCAGAGTTTGGAGACTGAGGTGCAGAAGGACCCTTACAGAGAGCAGAAGTTGGAGACTGTTGTACAGAAGGACTGTTACAGAAAGCAGAGATTGGAGACAGGTGTGCAGAATTATCTTACAGAAAGCATAGTTTGGAGACTGGGGTGCAGAAGGACTGTTGCGGAGAGCAGTGGTTAGAGACTGGGGTGCAGAAGGATCGTTGACGAGAGAAGAGATTGGAGACTAGGGTCAAAAGGCCTGCTACAGACAGCAGAGGTTAAAGACTGGGGTTCAGAAGGCCTGTTACAGAGAGCATTGCTTGGAGACTGAAGTGCAGAAGGACAGTTTACAGAGAGTAGAGTTTAAGAATTGGGTTGCATAAGGATCTGACAGAGAGCAGAGGTTGGAGACTGAGGTAGAGAAGGACTGTTATAGAGAGCAGATGCTGGATACTGGGTTGTAGAAGGACTGTTGCTGAGAGTACAGTTTGGAGACTGGCGTGCAGAGGACTGTGGCCGAGAGAAGAACTTGGAGACCGGGGTGGAGAAGGATTGTTGCAGAGAGTAGAGGTTGGAGACTGAGGTGCAGAAGAACTATTACAGAGAGCAGAGGATGCAGACTGGGGTGCATAAGGACTGATACAGAAAGCAGAGGGTGGTGAGTGGGGTGCAGAAAGAGTGTTGCAGAGAGCAGATGTTGGAGACTGGTGTGCAGAAGGACTGTGGCAGAGAGCAGAGATTGGATACTGGGGTGCAAAAGGCCTGTTACTGAGAGCAGAATTTGGAGACTGGGGTGCAGAAAGACTGTTAATGTGAGCAGAGTTTGCAGACTGGGTTTTCAGAAGAGTCTTACAGAATGCAGACCTTGGAGGCTGAGGTACAGAAGGACTGTTACAGAGAGCAGAGGTTGGACAGTGGGGTTAAGAAGGATTGTTGCAGAGAGCAAATTTTCAGACTGAGGTACAGTAGAACTGTTGCAGAGAGACATATTGGAGACTGGGTGCACAAGGACTGTTGCAGCGAGCAGAGTTTGGAGACAGGGTGCAGAATGATCGTTGCAGAGAGCAGAGATTGGAGACTGGGGTGCAGAAGGACTGTTACAGAGAGCAGTCTTTGGAGATTGGGTTTGAGAAGGATCTTACAGAGAACAGAGGTTGGAGACTGAGGTGCAGAATGAGTGTTACAGAGAACGGAGGTTGGAGACTGGGTGCAGAAGGATCGTTCTCAGAGAGCAGAGTTTTCAGATTGAGGTTCAGAGGGACTGTTGCAGAGAGAAGAATTTGGAGACTTGGGTGCAGAAGGACTGTTGAAGAGAGTAGACGTTGGAGAATGGGGTTCAGAAGGATCATTACAGAGAGCAGAGTTTGGAGACGGGTGCAGAAGGACAGTTACAGAGAGCAGAGGTTTGGAGACTAGGTTGCAGAAGGATGTTACAGAGAGCAGAGTTTATAGACTGAGGTGCAGAAGAACTGTTACAGAGAGAAGAGGTTAAAGACTGAGGTGCAAAAGGATTGATACAGAGAGCAGAGGTTGGAGACTTGGGTAAAGAAGAACTGATACAGAAAGCAGAGGTTGGAGACTTGGGTGCAGAAAGACCCTTACATAGAGCAGATGTTGGAGACTGCAGTACAGGAGGACTTTTACAGAGAGCAGAGTTTGGAGTCTGGGGTATAGAAGGGACAGTTGCAGAGAGCAGAAGTTGAAGACTCTGGTGTAGAAGGACTGTTGCAGAGAGCAGATGTTGGAGACGTGGGGGCAGAAGGACTGTTGCAAAGAGCAGAGGGTGGAGACTGGTGTGCAGAAGGATAGTTAAAGAGAGCAGAGGTTGAAGACTGGGGTGCAGAAGGACTGTTACAGAGAGCAGACGTTGGAGACTTGGGTGCAGAAAGATCGTTGCAGAGAGCAGAGGTTGGAGACTGGGGTGCAGAAGGATCCTTAAAGAGAGCAGAGTTTGGAGACTGTGGTGCAGAAGGACTGACAGACAGCATAAGTTGGAGACTGGGGTGCAGAAGGACTGATACAGAAAGCAGAGGTTGGAGACTGGGGTGCAGAAGGACTCTTACAGAGAACAGAGGTTGAAGACTGCGGTACAGAAGAACTGTTGTAGAGAACAACGTTGGAGACTAGGGTGCAGAGGGATCATTGAAGAGAGCAAACTTTGGAGACTGGGGTGCCGAGGAAATGTTACAGAGAGCAGAGTTTGAAACTGGGGGGCACAAGGATCTTACAGAGAGGAAAGTTTGGAGAGAGGGGTGCAGTTGGATTGTTGCAGAGAGCAGACGTTGGAGACTGGGGTGCAAAAAGATTGTTGCAGAGAGTAGATTATGGAGCCTGGGGTATAGAAGGACTTTTCTAGAGAACAGAGGTTGGAGCCTGGGGTGCAGAAAGACTGTTTCAGAGAGCAGTTGTTGAAGACTGAGGTGCAGAAAAACTGTTACAGAGAGCAGTGTTTGGAGACTAAGGTGCAGGGACTGATACTGAGAGCAGAGTTTGGAGACTGGGGTTCAGAAGGATCTTACAGAGAGCAGAGTTTGGAGATTGAGGTGCAGAAGGACTGTTCCAGAGAGCAGAGGTTGGAGATTGGGGTGCAGAAGGACTGTTAAAAAGAGCAGAGTTCAGAGACTTGGGTGCAAAAGGCCTGTTACAGAGAGCAGAGTATGGAGACTGGGGTGTAGAAGGAATGTTACAGAAAGCAGAATTTGGAGACTGGTTTTCAGAAGGATCTTACAGAGAGAAGAGTTTGGAAACTGGGATGCAGAAGGACTGTTGCAGAGAGCACACTTTGGAGACTTGGGTGCAGAAGGAGTGTTGCAGAGAGCAGAGTGAGGAGACTGAGGTGCCGAAGAACTGCTACAGAGGGCAGAGGTTGGAGACTTGGGGTGCAGAAGGATCATTGCAGAGAACAGAGTGAGGAGACTGAGGTGCAGAAGAACTGTTATAGAGGGCAGTGGATGGAGACTTGGGTGAAGAAGGACTGTAGCAGAGAGCAGAGGTTGGAGATTGGGGGTGCAGAGGGACTGTTGCAGAGAGCAGAATTTGGAGACTGAGGTGCAGAAGGACTGTTACAGAAAGCAGAGGTTAGAGACTTTGAGTGCAGATGGACTGATACAGAAAGCAGAGTTTTGAGACTGGGGTGCAGAAGGACCCTTAAAGAGAGAAGTGTTTGGAAACTTCAGTACAGAAGGACTGTTACAGAGAGTTGAGTTTGGAGATTGGGGTGGAGAAAAACTGTTGCAGAGGTCAGATGTTGGAGAGTGGGTGCAGAATGACTGTTGCAGAGAGTAGAGGTTGGAGATTGGGGTGTAGAAGAACTGTTGCACAGAGCACAGGTTGGAGACTGGGGTGCAGAAGGACCGTTGCAGAGAGGAGAGGTTGGAGACAGCGGTGCAGAAGGATTGTTACAGAGTGCAGAGGAAGGTTAGTGGTGTACAGAAGGACTGATCCAGAGAGCAGAGGTTGGAGACTGGAGTGCAAAAGGCCTGTTACAGAGAGCAGAGTTTAGAGACTGAGGTGATGAAGTATCGTTACAGAGGGCAGATGTTGCAGACTGAGGTGCAGAAGAACTTTTACTGAGAGGAGAGTTTGGAGACTGGGGTGCAGTAGGATTCTTTCAGAGAGCAGACGATGGAAACTTGGGTGCAGAAGGAGTGTTGCAGAGAGCAGAGTTTGGAGATTGGGGAGCAGAAGAACTGATACAGAGAAAAGCTGTTGGAACCTGGGGTGCAGAAGGCCTGTTACAGAGAGCAGAAGTTTGAGACTGATGTGCAGAAAAACTGTTGCAGAGAGCAGAATTTAGAGACTGGGATGCAGAAGGACTGATACAGAAAGCAGAGGTTGGAGACTTGGGTCCAGAATGAACCTTACAGAGAGCAGAGTTTGGAGACTGCAGTATAGAAGGTCTGTTACAGAGAGCAGAGGTTGGAGACTAGGGTACACAAGGACTGTTGCAAAGAGCAAAGGTTTGAGAATGAGATGCAGAAGGACTTATGCAGAGAGCAGAGTTTGAAGACTGAGGTGCAGAAGGACTGTTACAGAGAGCAGAATTTGGAGACTGTGGTGCAGAAGGACTGATACAGAAAACAGAGGTTGGAGACTGGGGTGCAGAAGGACTGTTGCAGGGAGCAGAGGTTGGAGACGTGGGTTGAGAAGGAATGTTACAGAGAGCAGAGTATGGGCACTGAGGTGCAGTTTCTTACAAAGAGAAGAAGTTAGAGACTGCGGTACAGAAGGAGTGTTACAGAGAGAAGAGGTTGGAGACTGGGGTGGAGAAGTATTTTTTCAGAGAGTAGATGTTGGAGACTGGGGTGCAGAAGAACTGTTGCAGAGAGCCGAAGTTGGAGACTATGGTGCAGAAGGATTGTTGCAGGGAGTAGAGGTTGGATATGACGTGCTGAAGGACTTTTGCAGACAACAGAGGTTGGAGGAATGGGGTGCAGAAGGACCATTGCAGAGAGCAGATGTTGGAGACTGAGGTGCAGAATGATTTTTACAAAGAGCAGAGGTTGGAGACTTGGGTGAAAGGACTGTGACAGAGATCAAAGTTTGAAGACTGGGGTGCAGAGAATCTTTCAGAGAGCAGAGGTTGGAAACTGGGGTGCAGACGAACTGTTGCACAGAGCAGAGGTTGGAGACTGGGGTGCAAAAGACAGTTACAGAGAGCAGAGTTTGGAGACTGGGTTGCAGAAAGATCTTACATACAGCAGAGGTTGGAGACTGAGGTGAAGAAGAAATAATACCCAGAGCAGAGGTTTGGAGATTGGGGGTGCAGAAGGACTGTTGCCGAGAACAGTGGTTGGAGACTGGCGTGCAGAAGGACTGTTGCAGAGAGCAGAGGTTGGGCACTGGGGTGGAGAAGGAATGTTACAGAGAGCAGAGTTTGGAAACTGTGGTGCAGAAGGGATCTTACAGAGAGCATAGGTTAAAGACTGGGGTGCAGAAGGACTTTTGCAGAGAGAAGAGGTTGGAGACTGTGGAGCAAAATGATCGTTGCAGAGAGCAGATGTTAGAGACTGGGGTGCAGTAGGACCATTGCAGAAGTCAGAGTTTGGAAACTGAGGTGCCAGAAGGATTGTTGGAGATTACAGAGGTTGGAGACTGGGGTGCAGAAGGATCTTTGTAGAGAGCAGAGGTTTGAGACTGGGGTTCAAAAGGACTATTCCAGAGAACAGAGTTTGGACACTGCGGTGCAGGCGGCCTGTTTACAGAGAGCAGAGTTTGATGAAGGGATGCAGAACGACTGTTACAGAGAAAAGAGTTTGGAGACAGGGGTGCAGAAGGACTGTTTCAGAGAGCAGAGTTTGGAGATTGAGGTACAGAAGGATCGTTACAGAGAGCAGAGCTAGGAGACTGGAGTCAGAAAGACAGTTACAAAGAGCACAGTTGGAGACTGGGGTGCAGAAGGACTGTTACACAGAGAAGATGTTTCAGACTGGGGTGCAGAATAACTGATACGGAAAGTAGAGTTTGAAGACTGGGTTGTAGGAGGACTTTTACAGAGCAGAGTTTGTAGCCTGTGGTGCTGAAGGACTGCTGCAGAGAACAGAGGTTGGATACTTGGGGTGTAGAAAGGCCATTGCAGAGAGATGAGGTTGGAGACTGAGGTGCAGAATGACTGTTACAGAGAGCAAAGTTTGGAGAACGGGGTGGAGAAGGATCTTACAGAGAGCAGAGTTTGGAGACTGGGGTGCAGAAGGCCTGTTACAGAGAGCAGACTTTGGAGACTGAGTTGCAGAAGACCTGTTACAGAGAGCAGATGTTTGAGACTGGAGTGCAGAAGGATTGTTACAAATAGCACAGTTTGAAGACCGGGGTTTAGAAAGATTGTTGCAGAGAGCAGGGGTTTCAGACAGAGTCTTACAAGGACTGTTACAGAGATCAGAGTTTGGAGTTTGAGATGCAGAAGGACTGTTTCAGAAAGTAGAGGTTTGCAATTGGGGTGCAGAAATAACGTTATAGGGAGAAGAGGTTGGAGACTGCGGTACAGAAGGACTGTTACAGAGAGCAGAGTTTGGAGACTGGGGTGCAGAAGGCCTGTTACAGAGAGCAGACTTTGGAGACAGAGGTGCAGAAGGATTGTTACAGAGAGCAGAGATTGGAGACTGGGGTGCAGGAGGACCATTACAGAGAGCAAAGGATGGAGACTGAGGTGCAGAAAGACTTTTACAGAGAGCAGAGCTTGGAGACTGAGGTGCAGAAGGATTGTTGCAAAGAGAAGAGTTTGGAGACTGGGGTGCAGAAGGACTGTTACAGAAAGCAGAGGTTGGCAATTGGGGAGCAGATGGACCGTTACAATGAGAAGAGGTTGGAGACTGAGATACAAAAGGACTTTTACAGAGAGCAGAGTTTGGAGACTGGATAGAAGAAGGATCATTGCAGAGAGCAGATGTTGGAGACTGGGGTGCAGAAAGACTGTCAAAGAGAACACAGGTTGGAGACTGGGGTGCAGAAGAAATGTTGCAGAGAGCAAAGTTTGGAGACTTGGGTGCAGAAGGATTGATACAGAGAGCAGAGGATGGAGACTGGGGTGCAGAAGGACCATTACAGATTGCAGAGGTTGGATAATTAGGTGCAGAATGACTTTTATAGAGAGAAGAGGTTGGAGACAGGGGTGTAAAAGGATTCTTACAGAGAGCAGAGGATGGAGACTGGGGTTCAGTAGAACTGTTACAGAAAGCAGAAGGACTGTTACAGAGAGCAGAGTTTGTCGCCTGGGGTGCAGAAGGACAGCTGCAGAGAACAAAAGTTGGATACTGGGGTGCACAAGGGCCGTTGCAGAGAGATAAGGTTGGAGACTGTGGTGCAGAATGACTGTTAAAGAAGGCAAAGTTTGGAGAACGGGGTGCAGAAGGATCTTACAGAGAGCAGACGTTGGAGACTGGGATGCAGAAGGATCGTTGAAGAGAGCAGAGGTTGGAGACTGGGGTGTAGAAGGACTTTTGCAGAGAGCAGAGGTTGGAGACTGGGGTGCAGAAGGCCTGTTGAAGAGAGCAGAGTTTGGAGACTTGGTTGCAGAAAACCTGTTACAGAGAGCAGATATTGGAGACTGGGGTACAGAAGGATTGTTACAAATACCACAGTTAGGAGACTGTTTTTTAGAAGGATTGTTGCAGAGAGCAGAAGTTTAAGACTGAGGCTTAGAAGAAGTGTTGCAGAGAGCAGAGGTTGGTGATTGGGGTGTAGAGGGACCATTATAGAGAGAAGAGCTTAGAGACTGCCGTACAGAAGGACTGTTGCAGAGCAGAGTTTGTAGACGGGGTGTAGAAGGATTTTTTCAGAGAGCAGATTTGGGAGACTGGGGTGCAGAAGGATTGTTACTAAGAGCAGAGATTGGAGACTGGGGTGCAGAAGGACAATTACAGAAAGCAAAGGATGGAGACTGAGGTGCAGAAGGACTTTTACAGAGAGCAGAGTTTAGAGACTGAGGTGTAAAAAGATCATTGCAGAGAGAAGAGTTTGGAGACTGGGGTGCAGAAGGACTGTTACAAAAAGCAGAGGTTGGCAATTGGGGAGCAGATGGACCGTTAGAAAGAGAAAAGGTTGGAGACTGCAATACAAAAGGTCTTTTACAGAGAGCAGAGTTTGGAGACTGGGTAGAAGAAGGATTGTTGCAGAGAGCAGATGTTGGAGACTAGGGTGCAGAAGGACTGTTACAGAGAGCACAGGTTGGAGACTGGGGTGCAGAAGGATCATTGCAGAGAGCAGAGGTTGGAAACTAAGTGGCAGAAGGATCATTACATAGAGCAGATTTTGGTTACTGGGGTGTAAAATGACTGATACAGAGAGCAGATGTTGGAAACTGGGGTGCAGAAGTACTTTAGCAGAGAGCAGAGTTTGGAGACTGGGGTGCAGAAGGACTGTTGCAGAGAGCAGAGGTTGGAGACTGGGGTGCAGAAGGACTGTTGCAGAGAACAGAGTGTGGAGACTGGGGTGCAGAAAAACCGTTGCAGAGAGCAGAGGTTGGAGAGTGAGGTGCAGAAGGATTGTTACAGAGAGCAGAGGTTGGAGACTGGGGTGCAGAAGGACTGTTGCAGAGAGCAGAAATTGGAGACTGAGGTGAAGATGGATCGTTGAAGAGAGAAGAGGTTGGAGACTGGGGTGCAGAAGGCCTGTTAAGAGAGCAGAGATTGGAGACTGTTGTGAAAAACGCCTGTTACAGAGAGCAGAGTTTGGAGACTGGGGTGCAGAAAAACTGTTAAAGATAGCCCAATTTCGCGACTGGGTTGCAGAAGGATCTTACAGAGAGCATTTTGTAGACTGAGGTTCAGAAAGACTGTGACAGAGAGCAAAGTTTGGAAACTCGGGTGCAGAAAAATTTTTGTAGAGAGCTGAGTTTTCACACTGAGGTGCAGAAGGACTGTTTCAGAGAGCAGATGTTGTATTTTGGGGTAGAGAAGGACTGTAACAGAGAGCAGAGTTTGGACACTGGGGTGCAGAAGGATCGTTGCAGAGAGCACAGTTTGGAGACTGGGGTGCAGAAGGCCTGTTACAGTGAGCAGAGTTTGAAGACTGGGGTGCAGAAGGCCTGTTACAGAGAGCAGAGTTTGGAGACTGGGTTGCAGAAGACTGTTACAGAGAGCAGCTTTTGGAGAATGGGTTGCAGAAGGATCTTACAGAGAGCAGAGGTTGGAGACTTAGGTGCAGAAGGATTTTAAAGAGAGTAGAGGGTGGAGACTGGGGTGCAGAAGGAGTGTTACAGAGAGCAGAGTTTGGAGATTGGGGTGCAGAAGAACTGTTACTGAGAGCAAAGGTTGGAGACAGGGGTCCAGAAGGACTGTTTCAGAGAGCAGATTTTGGAGACTGAGGTGCAGAAGGACTGTTACAGAGAGCAGATTTTGGAAACTGGGATGTAGAAGGACCATTGCAGAGAGCAAATGTTGGAGCCTAGGGAGAAGACTTATCATTGCAGAGAGCAGATGTTGGAGACTGGGTGCAGAAGGACTATTAAAGAGAGCAGAGGTTGGAGTCTGAGGTGCAGAAAGATCATTTATGAGTGCAGAGGTTTGAGACTGCGGTGCAGAAGGACTGTTACAGATTGCAGAACTTGGAGACTTAAGTGCAGAAGGACGTTTAAAGAGAGGAGAGGTTGGAGACTGGGGTGCAAAAGGATTCTTACAGAGAGCAGAGGATGGAGACTGGGGCGCAGAAGGATCGTTGCAGAGAGCAGAGGTTGGAGAATGAGGTGAAGAAGGATCGCTACAGAGAGCAGAGTTTAGAGACCTGGATGCAGCAGGACAGTTACAGAGAGCACAGGTTGGAGACTCGGGTGCAGAAGGACTGTTGCATAGAGCAGTTGTTGGAGACTGGAATGCATAAGGATCATTGCAGAGGGCAGAGGTTGGAGACTGCGGTTTAGAAGGACTGTTGCAGAGAGCAGAGGTTGGAGACTGAGGTGCAGAAGGATCGTTGCAGAGAGAAGAGGTTGGAGACTGGGGTGCAGAGGGCCTGATACAGAGAGCAGAGTTTGGAGACTGGGGTGCAGAAGACCTGTTACAGAGAGCACATGTTTGAGACTGGGGTGCAGAATGATCGTTACAGATATCACAGTTTGGAGACTGTGGTTTAGAACGATTGTTGCAGAGAGCAGAGGTTTCAGACTGAGGCTTAGAAGGACTGTTACAGAGAGCAGAGTTTGGAGTCTCAGGTGCAGAAGGACTGTTTCTGAAAGCAGAGGTTGGCAATTGGGGTGCAGAAGTACCGTTATAGAGAGAAGAGGTTGGAGACTGCGGTACAGAAGGACTGTTACAGACAGCAGACGTTGGAGACAGAGGTGCAGAAGGATTGTTACAGAGAGCATAGATTGGAGACTGGCGTGCAGAAGGAACATTACAGAGAGCAAATGATGGAGACTGAGGTGCAGAAAAACTTTTACAGACAGCAGAGGTTGGAGACTGAGGTACAGAAGGATCATTGCAGAGAGAAGAGTTTTGAGCCTGGGGTGCAGAAGGACTGTTACAGAAAGCAGAGGTTGGCAATTGGGGAGCAGATGAACCGTTACAAAGAGAAGAGGTTGGAGACTGCGATACAAAAGTTCTTTTACAGAGAGCAGAGTTTGGAGACTGGGTAGAAGAAGGATCATTGCAGAGAGTAGATGTTGGAGTCTAGGGTGCAGAAGGACTATAACAAGAGCACAAGTTGGAGACTAGGGTGCAGAAGAAATGTTGCAGAGAGCAGAGTTAGGAGACTTGGGTGCAGAAGGACTGATACAGAGAGCAGAGATTGGAGACTGGGGTGCAGAAGGATAGTTGTAGAGAGCAGATTTTGGAAACTAAGGTGTAGAAGGATCGTTACACAGAGCAGAGTTTGGAGACTGGGGTGCAGAAGACCTTTTAACGAAAGCAGATTTTGAAGACTGGGGTGTAGAAGAATCGTTGCAGAGAGCAGAGTTTGAAGACTGAGGTGCAGAAGGACTTTTACAGAGAGTAGAGTTTGGAGACTGAGAAGCAGAAGGAACGTTGTAGAGAGCGGAGTTTGGAGACTGATGTCCAGACGAATTGTTACAGAGATCACAGAATGGAGACTGGAGTGCAGAAGAAGTGTTATAGAGAGGAGAGTTTGGAGATTGGGGTGCAGAAGAACTGTTACTGAGAGCAGAGGGTTGAGACTGGGGT
The DNA here is from genome assembly GCF_052094955.1 of Ictidomys tridecemlineatus. Taxonomy (NCBI): domain Eukaryota; kingdom Metazoa; phylum Chordata; class Mammalia; order Rodentia; family Sciuridae; genus Ictidomys; species Ictidomys tridecemlineatus. The sequence continues at coordinate 371,308 of NW_027522284.1, read as the reverse complement.
GCATAGGACTGTTGCAGAGTGCAGAGTTTGGAGACTGAGGTGCAGAGGAACTGTTACAGAGAGCAGAGTTTGGAGACTGGGGTGCAGAAAGACCAATACAGAAAGTAGAGTTTGGAGACTGGGGTGTAGAAGGACCGTTACAGAGAGCAGAGTGTGGAGACTGCTGTACAGAAGGACTGTTACAGGGAGCAGAGGTTGGAGACTGGGGTTCTAAAAGATCATTGCAGAGAGCAGATGTTGTAGACTCGTGTGCAGAAGAATCTTACAAACAGCATAGGTTGGAGTCTGAGCTGCATAAGGACTGTTACAGAGACCAGTGGTTGAAGACTGGGGTGCAGAAGGATCGTTGCAGAGAGCAGAGGTTGGAGACTGAGGTGTGGAATGATCGTTGAGGAGAGCAGAGGTTGGAGACTATGGTGGAGAACGATACTTACAGAGAGCATATGTTGGAGACTGGGGTGCAAAAGGACAGTTACAGAGAGCACAGGTTGGAGACTGGGGTGAAGAAGAAATGTTGCAGAGAGTAGAGGTTGGAGACTAGCTTGCAGAAGGACAGTTACAGAGAGCAGAGGTTGTAGACTGAGGTGCAGAAGGACTGTTACAGAGAGCAGAGTTTGGAGACTGGGATACAAAAGAACTGATACAGAAAGCAGACTTTGGAGACTGTGGTGCAGAAGAACTGTTGCAGAGAACAGAGTTTGGAGACTGGGGTGCAGAAGGACTGATGCAGAGAGCTGAAGTTGGAGATTTAGATGCCTAAGATTGTTACAGAGAGCAGAGGTTGAATACTGGGGTGCATATGGACTGTTACAGAGAGCAGAGGTTGGAGACTGAGTTGCAGAAGTATCTTACAGAGAGCAGAGGTTGTAGACTTAGGTGCAGAAGGACTGTTACAGAGAGCAGAGTTTAGAAAATGGAGTGTAGAAGGCGTTTTACAGAGAGCAGAGTTTGGAGACTTTGGTGCAGAAGGACTGTTACAGATAGCACAGTTCGGAGACTGGGGTACAGAAGGATCGTTGAAGAGAGCAGAGGTTTCAGACTGAGGTGCAGATGGACTGTTACAGAGAGCATAAGTTGGAGTCTGAGGTACAGAAGCACTATTATAGAAAGAAGAGGTTGGTAATTGGGGTGCAGAAGGACCGTTACAAAGAGAAGAGTTTGGAGACTGCGGTATAGAAGGACTGTTACAGAAAGCAGAGTTTGGAGACTGTGGTGCAGAAGGACCATTGCAGAGAGCAGAGGTTGGAGCCTGGGGAGAAGATGGATCATTGCAGAGAGAAGATGTTTGAGACTGGGGTGCAGAAGGACTGTTACAGAGAGGAAAGTTTGGAGACTGTGTGCAGAAGGGCTGTTACAGAGAGCAGAGTTTGGAGACTGGGTTGCAGAAGGATATTACCTAGAGCAGAGTTTGGAGACTGAGGTGCAGAAGGATTGTTACAGAGAGCAGAGGTTGGTGACTGAGGTGCAGTAGGATCATTGCAGAGAACAGAGTTTGGAGACTGGTGTGCAGAAGGATCATTGCAGAGAGCAGAGTTTGGAGACTTGAGTGCAGAAGGACGGTTGCAGAGAGCAGATGTTGGAGACTGGGATGCAGAAGGATCGTTTCAGAGAGCAGAGATTGGACACTGGGTTGCAGAAGGACTGTTACACAGAGCAGAGGTTGAATACTGGGGTGTAGAAGGACTGTTGCAAAGAGTACAGTTTGAAGACTGGGGTGAAGAAGGATTGTTACAGAGAGGAAATGTTGAAGACTGGGTGCAGAAGGGCTGTTACAGAGAGCAGAGTTTGGGGACTGGGATGCAGAAGGATATTACCTAGAGCAGAGTTTGGAGACTGAGGTGCAGTAGGATTGTTACAGAGAGAAGAGGTTGGTGACTGAGGTGCAGTAGGATCATTGCAGAGAACAGAGTTTGGAGACTGGTGTGCAGAAGGATCATTGCAGAGAGCAGAGTTTGGAGACTTGAGTGCAGAAGGACGGTAGCAGAGAGCATATGTTGGAGACTGGGATGCAGAAGGATCGTTGCAGAGAGCAGAGATTGGACACTGGGTTGCAGAAGGACTGTTACTCAGAGCAGAGGTTGAATACTGGGGTGTAGAAGGACTGTTGCAGAGAGTAGAGTTTGAAGACTGTGGTGAAGAAGGACTGTTACAGAAAGCAGATGTTTGAGACTGAGATGCAGAAGGACTGTTACAGAGAGCAGAGTTTGGAGACTGTGATGCAGAAGGACTTATACAGAAAGCAGAGGTTGGAGACTTGGTTCCAGAATGAACCTTACAGAGAGCAGAGGTTGGAGACTGGAGTATAGAAGGACTGTTACAGAGAGCAGAGGTTGGAGACTAGGGTACACAAGGACTGTTGCAAAGAGCAGAGGTTTGAGAATGGGATACAGAAGGATTTCTCCAGAGAGCAGAGTTTGGAGACTGAGGTGCAGAATGACTGTTACAGAGAGCTGAATTTGGAGACTGCAGTGCAGAAGGCCTGTTACAGAGAGCATTGGTTGGAGACTGAGGTGCAGAAGGATCATTACAGAGAGCAGAGTTTGGATACTGAAGTGCAGAAGGACTGTTACAGAGAGCAGAGTTTGGAGATTGAGTTGCAGAAAGATTTTTACAGAGAGCAGAGGTTAGAGACTGAGGTGCAGAAAGACTGTTACAGAGAGCAGAGTTTTAAGACTGGGGTGCAGAAGTATTGTTGCAGAGAGCAGAGGTTGGAGACTGAGGTGCAGATGGATCTTACAGATAGCAGAGGTTGGAGACTGGGGAGCAGAAGGACAGTTACAGAGAGCATAGGTTGGATACTGGTGTGCAGAAGAAATGTTGCAGAGAGCATAGATTTGAGACTGGGGTGCAGAAGGACTGTTACAGAGAGCAGAGGTTGGATACTGAGTTTCAGAAGGACTGTTACAGAGAGCAGAGGTTTGAGACTGGGTTGCAGAACGACTGATACACAAAGCAGAGTTTGGAGACTGGGGAGCGGAAGGACCATTACAGAGAGCAGAGTTTGGAGACTGAGGTATAGAAGGACTGTTACAGAGAACAGAGGTTGGAGACTGGGGTGCAGAAGAACCGTTGCAGGGAGCAGAGTTTTGAGACTGAGGTGTAGAAGGTTTGTTACAGAGAGCAGAGATTGGAGAATGGGGTGCAGAAGGACTGTTGCAGAGAGCAGAGGTTGGAGACTGAGGTGTAGAATGATTCTTTCAGAGAGCAGACGATGGAGAGTGGGGTGCAGAAGGAGTGTTGCAGTGAGCAGAGTTTGGAGATTGGGGTGCAGAAGAACTGATACAGAGAAAAGCTGTTGGAGACTGGGGTGCAGAAGGCCTGTTACAGAGAGCAAAATTTTGAGACTGAGGTGCAGAAAGACTGTTGCAGAGAGCAGACGTTGGAGACTGGGGTTCAGAAGGACTGTTTCAGAGAGCAGAGTTTGGAGACTGCAGTACAGAAGGACTGTTAAAGAGAGTAGAGCTTGGAGACTGGGGTGCAGAAGGAATGTCACAGAGAGCAAAGTTTGGAAACTGAGGTGCAGAAGGATCTTATAGAGACCAGAAGTTGGAGACTGGTGTGCAGAAGGACTGTTGCAGAGAGCAGACGTTGGAGACTGGTGTGCAAGAGGATCGATGCAGAGAGTAGAAGTTGGAGACTTGGGTGTAGAAGAACTGTTTAAGAGAGCAGATGTTTGAGACTGGGGTGTAGAAGGACTGTTGCAGAGAGCAGAGGTTGGAGACTGAGCTGCAGAAGGACTGTTACAGAGAGCAGAATTTGGAGACTGGGGGGCAGAAGGACTATTGCAGAGAAAAGGGTTTGAAGACTGGGGTGAAAAAGAAATGTTGCAGAGAGAAGAAGTTGGAGACTTCATTTTAGAAGGATCATGCAGAGAGCATAGGTTGGAGAGTGGGGTGCAGAAGGATCGTTGAAGAGAGCAAAAGTTGGAGACTCAGTAGCAGAAGAATCATTGCAGAGAGCAAAGTGGAGACTTGGGTGCAGAAGGATTGTTACAGTGAGAAGAGGTGGAAAACTGGGGTCCAGAAGGACTGTTACAGAGAGCACAGTTTGGAGATTGGGGTGCAGAATGAATTTTGTAGAAAGCAGAGGTTGGAGACTGGGGTGCAGAAGGACTGTTGCAGAGAGCAGAGGTTGGAGACTGAGACGCAGAAGGACTGTTACACAGAGCAGACGTTGAAGACTGGGGTGAAAAATTATGATATAGAAAGCAAGGTTGGAGACTGGGGTGCAGTAGGACCGTTAAAGAGAGCAAAGGTTGGAAACTGGCGTGCCGTAGGACTGTTTCAGAGAGCAGAGTTTAGAGACTGGGGTGCAGAAGGCCTGCAACAGAGAGCAGAGGTTGGAGACTGGTTTGCAGAAGGAATGTTACAGAGAGCAGAGTTTGGAAACTGGGGTGCAGAAAGATCTTACAGAGAGCAGAGGTTAAAGACTGGAGTGCAGAAGGACTTTTGCAGAGAGAAGAGATTGGAGACTGTGGAGCAAAATGATCGTTGCAGAGAGCAGATGTTACAGACTGGGGTGCAGTAGGACCATTGCAGAAGTCAGAGTTTGGGATCTGAGGTGCAGAAGGATTGTTGGAGATTACAGAGGTTGGAGACTGGGGTGCAAAAGGATCTTTGTAGAAAGCAGAGGTTTGAGACTGGGGTGCAGAAAGACTGTTCCAGAGAACAGAGTTTGGAAACTGCGGTGCAGCAGGCCTGTTACAGAGAGCAGAGTTTGGTGAAGGGCTGCAGAACGACTGTTACAGAGGGAAGAGTTTGGAGACAGGGGTGCAGAAGGACTGTTTCAGAGAGAAGAGTTTGGAGACTGAGGTGCAGAAGGATCGTAACAGAGAGCAGAGTTAGGAGACCTGGGTCAGAAAGACAGTTACAGAGAGCACAGTTTGAAGACTGGGGTGCAGAAGGACTGTTACAAAGAGCAGATGTTTCAGACTGGGGTGCAGAATAACTGATATGGAAAGTAGAGTTTGAAGACTGGGTTGTAGGAGGACTTTTACAGAGAACAGAGTTAGTAGCCTGGGGTGCAGAAGGACTGTTTCAGAGAACAGAGGTTGGATACTGGGGTGCAGAACGGCCATTGTAGAGAGATTACTGGGGTGCAGAAGGATCGTTACACAGAGCAGAGTTGGGTTACTGGGGTGCAGAAGAACTTTTGCAGAGAGCAGAGGTTGGTGACTGGGGTGCAGAAGGACTGTTACATAGAGCAGAGTTTGGAGACTGGGATGCAAAAGGACTGTTGCAGAGAGCCGAGGTTGGAGACTGAGGTTAAGAAGGATTGCTGCAGAGAGAAGAGTTTGGAGACTAGGGTGCAAAAGGCCTGTTACATAGAGCAGAGATTGGAGACCGGGGTGCAGAAGGCCTGTTAAAGAGAGCAGAGGTTGGAGACTTAGGTGCAGAAGGACTGTTACAGAGAGCAGAGGTTGGAGACTGGGGTGCAGAAAAACTGATATGGAAAGTAGAGTTTGGAGACTGGGGTGCAGAAGGACCATTACACACAGCAGAGATGTGAGACTGCGGTACAGAAGAACTGTTACAGAGAGCAGAGTTTGGAGCCTGGGGTGCTAAGGACTGTTGCAGAGAACAGAGGTTGGAAACTGGGGTGCAGAAGGACCGTTGCAGAGAGCAGAGGTTGGAGACTGCAGTACAGAAGAACTGTTACAGAGAGCAGATTTTGGAGCCTGGATGCAGAAGGATTGTTACAGATAGCACAGATTGGAGACTGGGGTGCAGAAGGATCGTTGCAAAGAGCAGAGGTTTCAGACTGAGGCTTAGAAGGACTGTTACACAGAGCAGAGTTTGGAATCTGAGGTGCAGTAGGACTGTTACAGAGAGCAGAGTTTGGAGACTGGGGTGCAGAAGGACTATTAAAGAGAGCAGAGGTTGGAGATTGAGGTGCAGAAAGATCATTTCTGAGAGCAGAGATTTGAGTCTGGGGTGCAGAAAGACGGTTACAGATTGCAGAACTTGGAGACTGAGGTGCAGAAAGACTTTTAGAGAGAGGAGAGGTTGGAGACAAGGGTGCAAAAAGATTCTTACAGAGAGACGAGGAAGGAGACTGGGGTGCAGTAGGATTGTTGCAGAGAGCAGAGGTTGGAGAATGAGATGCAGAAGGATCACTGCAGAGAGCAGAGTTTGGAGACTGGGGTGCAGAAGGACAGTTACAGAGAGAAGAGGTTGGAGACTGAGGTGCAGAAGGATCGTTGCAGAGAGAAGAGGTTCAGACTGAGGCTTAGAAGGACTGTTACAGAGGGCAGACTTTGGACCCTGAGGTGCAGAAGGACTGTTACAGAAAGCAGAGTTTGGCAATTGAGGTGCAGAAGGACCGTTATAGAGAGAAGAGGTTGGAGACTGCGGTAAAGACGGACTGTTAGAGAGAGCAGAGTTTGGAGACTTTGTTGCAGAAGGACCGTTGTAGAGAGCAGATGTTGGAGACTAAGGTGCAGAATGACTGTTACAGAGAGCAGACATTTGAGACTAAGGTGAAGAAGATTGTTAGAGAGAGCAGAGTTTGGAGACTGGGGTACAGAAGGACCATTACAGAGAGCAAACGTTGGAGAGTGAGGTGCAGAAGGACTTTTACAGAGAGCAGAGTCTGGAGACTGGGGTGCAGAAGGATGGTTGCAGAGAGCAGAGGTTGAAGATTGAGGTGCAGAAGGATCATTGCAGAGAGAAGAGTTTGGAGACTTGGCTGCAGAAAGACTGTTACAGAGAGCAGAGATTGGAGACTTGGGTGCAGAAAGACTGTTACAGAGAGCAGAGATTCGAGATTTGGGTGCAGAAGAACTGTTACAGATAGCAGAGGTTATAGACTGGGGTGCAGAAACCCTGTTACAGAGAGCAGAGGTTGGATACTGAGGTGCAGAAGGACTGTTCTAGAGAGCAGAGGTTGAAGACTGAGGTGCAGAAGGATTGGTACAGAGAGAAGAGTTTGGAGACAGAGGTGTAGAAGCACTGTTACAGAGAGCAGAGGTTAGAATGTGTGGTGCAGAAGGATTGTTGCAGAGAGCAGAGGTTGGAAACTGAGGTGCAGAATGATCATTGAAGACAGAAGATGTTGGAGACTGAGGTGCAGAAGAATCGTTATAGAGAGCAGAGTTTGGAGACTGGGCTCAGAAAGACAGTTACAGAAAGCACAGTTTGGAGACTAGGGTGTAGAAGAAATGTTGCAGTGAGCAGAGATTGGAGACTGGGGTGAAGAAGGCCTGTTACAGAGAGCAGAGGTTGGAGACTGGGGTGCTGAAGGCCTGTTACAGAGCAGATGTTGGAGACTGGGGTGCAGAAGAACTGTTACAGATAGCACAGTTTATAGACTGGTGTGCAGGATATTATAGAGAGCAGAGTTTGGAGACTGAGGTGCAGAAGGACTGTTACAGAGAGCAGAGGTTGGAGACTGGGGTGCAGAATGATTGTTGCAGAGAGCAGAGTTTTCAGACTGAGGTGCAGAAGGACTGTTGCAGAGAGCAGATATTCGAGACTTGGGTGCAGAAGGAGTGTTTCAGAGAGTAGAACTTGGAGACTGGGGTGGAGAAGGATTGTTGCAGGGAGCAGAGGTTGGAGACTGGGGTTCAGAAGGACTGTTATAGGGAGCAGAGGTTTTAGACTGGGGTGCAGAAGGCCTGGTACAGAGAGCAGAGCTTTGACATTGTGGTGCAGAATGATTGCTGATAGCTGGTGAGCCTTCTTCTGGACACCTTCTTTTCCGCACAGTCTATCAGGCCCTCTCTCCTCACCCTTCTCTCTTTTGGCTTTATGAGCACCTGTGACTTCCACAGTCACTCTAAGCCATGACTCCCAGGCCTATCTCCTGGGAACCTGTCCCGCTGCCTCCTGGAATCTCCTCGGGGAGACCCCGCAGGTACCCAGACTCCAGGCCCAACCTCCTTCTCTCCTTTTCTCTCCCCAGACACGTTCCTTCTCATTTTTTTTTATGTTTTAATGAGTGATCCCACTGCCACTCAGCTACCCCACAGACCAGGTGCCCTCTTTTGTCCTCGTCACCAGGACTTTAATGTGCTCCAGCCAGGGCTCCTCTTCAGAGCTTTTCCCCAAGCTCCAAATGTCACATCTTCAGTTACCAGATATTTTCTTTTAATCTTGTTTTGGCACCCGATTACTCTCCCAGACTACATGAAGGTATTTTAAGAAAATCACATGGACTGTAGGGACTATTATGGCTTAGAAATAAAGTATCCCCCCACCAAAAGCTCAGGGTCAGCCACAGTAGCAGTGTTCAGAGGTGAAATGATTAGACTGTGAGACTTGTGACCTAATCTGTGGATCCATTCATTTTGTGGGTTAATTATCTGAAAGGCCCATTGTACTGAGAGGAGTGTGGGCAGGTGGGGTGTGGCCAGGGACATGCCCTGGGGAATCACATCTTGTCCCCTGCAAACTGTCTCCTCCCGTCCCCTCCCCCACCCCAACCTTCTGGCTGCCATGAGTTAGGGACGCTTTCCCCCTTGTTCCCTTCCACCTTGGTGTCCCACCTCATCTCAGGCAGGCAGCAATGGGTGAGCTGGCCCCAGACCAAACCTCCAAGCCAAGAGGCCAGAGCACATCTCCTTCTCTGGGTTGTTCTGGTCAGGCCTGTGGTAACTGTGGCAACCGTTGACTGACCCAGGGAGTAGGTGTTATGAGTGGATTGGACCCACAACCGTTTCCTAAATCCACAGATTCTGTCATTTTCAGAGCTCAAGCCATTTCCTTCTGGATGGCCTGTTTCCAGCCTGCCCTCATCTAGAATGCGGTCTACTAGTGATTATTGAGATTCTCCAGCCGTCCTGGTCCTGCCCATTTGCACACCACCGCTAGCTCCTAGGCAGCCAGACCCATGGACCTCCTTCTGCCCACTGAGGAGAGAAGAGAGATTTTCTGAGGACCCTGTTAGAAGTCCACTCTTATTTTTTTTTAAAGACCACACTCAGAGGGCATGTTTCAGGCAGTACTTCACATGCGTCTTTGAGAAATCAGACTCACAATGATTTTTGTGATTCTCTCCCAGGCTCCAATAACCACCGCTCTACTCCCTACTTCTCTGAGATCAGAGAACTCAACTTTTTAGCTTCCACAAAGAAGTGAAAAACTGCTATTTCTCTTTATGTGTCTGGCTTATTTCACTTAATATAATGTCTCCCATGAGCTAGTTTTAAATAGAAACTGCACAACAAATTCTTTTATGTCAGATTTAAATTTTATTCTGAAGAGATAATTCGAAATGGTCACATATGTTTATGTAGGAAAATGTTCATTAAAATATTTATAGGACTGGAGATGATCTGAATGTTTAGCCAAAGGGGAGAGATTAAGTTTATTTAAGAGAGATGTAAGTTTATTGATCATCTCAATAGATGCAGAAAAATCATTTAACAAAATATAGCACCCCTACCTGTCAAAACAGTAGAAACACTAGGGACAGAGGAAACTTTGTAAAAGCATTGTAAAAGCTGTCTTTGCTAAACCCAAGGCAGCATCATTCTAAGTGGAGAAATTTTGAAAGCATTCACTCTAAAAACTGGAAGAAGACAGGGTGCCCCCTCTTTCACCACTTCTATTCAACTTCATCCTTGAAATTACCAGAGCCATTGGACAATAGAAAGAAATTAAAGGTATACAAATAGTTCAAGAAGAATTCAAATCTCACTCTTTGCTGATTGGATCATGTCATCTTCTTAAATTTTTTATTAGAGCATAATAGTTATACATATAAGTTGGGTTAATTTGGAAAAGATCCTACGTGCATGGAATCTGATTTACTCCATTCAGTCCCCACCCCCCATCTCCCTCCCCTTCCCGCCCCCATTCTACTTTCTCTACTGATATTTCTTTGGGTCATTTATCTGTTAATTTCTGACTGGTGCTTTCTACATATACATACAAGTGCAGTCCCCTGTGGTAGACTTCCATGTGCACATAACATGATCTGCGTAAAGACCTTTCACATTTCCTCCCTTTCCAAACCTCTCTGCCCTCTCATTCTTTTTCTACTCCACTGATCTTCCCTGTATACTTAAGATAGCCAGTCCAACCTCACTTCCTCAACTTCTTTCCTCTATTTTGCTCTGGCCCTGATAATTTCAGCATTGTACAGGAATAGTTAACTTCTATTAAGATCAAGATTGATGTAAAATGAGAAAAACTTTACATTGGAAAACACTGAAGGCAACACCGACTGCTTCTGCAGATGATGACTCTGCTTTGTAAATTTTTTTCTTAACATTTGCAATGAAAATGAACTTCTCAAAAAATCCTATGTTTACATAAAAGGACAACAGGAGACAGAGATTACTGAGACAGTGAGAAATGACTTCACACCATGATAAGGTCGAATGGCTTTCTGTTGGCTTCTAGCAATTCTCTGGTTACTCCCACCCACCATCACCCCTGCAAATGTGTGCGGCTCAATGGGTCTGATTCCCTGAGACCAGTCCCACAGGATATCAGTCTCCAGGCTGCTTTTCATTTGATATTATTTGCCATGTTGCTGCAGATTAACAAGACTGTTTGGGGTGCTCTCAGTCCATTCTCATCATGGTCTCTTTTTTCTCTGTTTTGTAGCTATGACAACATTGGAAATGAGCAATCAATCATTTGTCACTGAATTCATCTTCTTGGGATTTTCCAACCACTCCAACCTACAGGGCTGATTCTTCCTGCTCTTTCTGATCATTTACCTGACAACTCTCCTGGGGAACATGCTCATAATAGTGGCCACCAGGGTCAATCCTGCTCTCCACACTCCAATGTACTTTTTCCTCAGAAATTTGAGCTTCTTGGACGTCTGCTACACATTCACCACCCTCCCAGTACTGCTGGTGAACTTCTTCTGGGAGAAAAAGGCCATTTCTTATGAGGGCTGCCTATCCCAGATCTTATTCTTGGTGACAAGTGCTGGCACAGAAGGCGTCTTACTGGCTCTGTGGCCAGTATGACTGCTGTGTGGCCACCTGCCGTCCTCCTCATTACCCAGTCATCATGAGTGTGAAGGTCTGTGTTGGCCTGGTGACGGGGTCCTGGCTGTGTGGGCTGGTGAATTTGGTCACACACACGGTGCTGGCCATCACACTCACTCTGTGTGGGCCCTACCAGTTCAGCCACTTTCTCTGTGACACCCCATTGCTCCTGAAGCTCTCCTGCTCAGACACCTCTGTCAACGAGTCTGCGCTCCATGTGGTCAGTGCCACTATGGGCCTGAGCCCCTGACTCTTCACTGCTGGCTCCTACGCACTCATCATGGTGGCCATCCTGGGGATTCCCTCTGCCCAAGGCAGAAGGAAGGCCTTCTCCACCTGTGCGTCCCCCCTCACTGTCGTGGTGGTCTTCTATGGAAGAGCCAACTTCCACTATGACAGGCCCAGAGAACGCTGGTCACAGACACCCTGGTCTCTGTGCTCTTCTGTGTGGTGACCCCCATGTTGAAGCACATCATTCACAGTCTGTGAAGCAACGAAATCCAGAGTGCCCTGAGGAAGATGGCTGGGAGACAGACTGTATAGTGAGATTAGAACTAGATGGTGGTTTCATTCTAGGAAATGTCTTAGTTGTAGAAATATGTGAACTCTTCAGCAGCAATTACAAGAGCGCACTCTCCATACACAGTGTCTCATGACTACTGTGGTGCCCCTCCAACCAGGGGAAGCACACTGTGCTAAGTATGTGACACATTGTGACCTCACCTGGGTTCTCTAATCCACAGGTATTTCAGAATATTTTTATTACTTTTCTCTCCAAAAAAAGCCTATACCCAAAGCAGTCAATCTCCTTTCCCCCAATATTGCAGATCTAGCCAACACTAGTGAATGTGAAGTGCTATGTGTAATGTCACTTTGACTTTCATTTTCCTAATGGATCTTGATTCTAAATTTTAAATAAACACTATTTCTGTGTTTCTCCTTCACATGTGGAAAGACCCATGTATACACTCGAGTTTCTGTGTATATTTTTAATGAAGTAATACTATATATGCCTTTTGGATCTGACTCCTTTCACTTAGGATGTTTGCAGTTTTCAGTTATATTGCAGCTTGTATTAGTATTTTAGTTTATTCCTCCTTATTGTGACTGATTTCCATCTTATGAAAATGCCACATTTCTTTGTTCATTTCCCACTGGATAGTAATTTTTACTTTGTGTCTGTGTGGGTGTCGTACTGCAGATTGAACCCGGAGCCTCCTGCACACTAAACAATGTTTTACCACTAAGCCAAAGCCCAACCCTTTAAAAAATTTTGTTTTGAGACAGAGTCTTGCAAATTTGCCCAGGTTGTCCCTGAATTTGTGATCCTCCTGCCTCAGCTTCTTGAGTAGCTAGATTACAGACCTGCCTGGTCATTTTCACTTTTTGACTAATATGAATAAGATTCGTATATATAATATGAACATTATATATAATATGAACATTATATGAACATTCATGTACAAATCATTGGTGGACAAGTTTTTTATTTATCTTGAGTTTGTAAGTAGGAATGGAAAAGGTGGATCGTTAACTCCATATTTAACTTTCTGAAGAAGTTCCAGATCATTTTCAGACCAGTGGAACCAGCTTACCATATTATTAAGAGTGGTGAATAAAGCTTCTGATTTCCTCACTCCCTTAACAACACATCATTATTATTCCTTTTATTGTGACGACCCTGGAATGTGTGAAGTGCTTCATCAAATGTGCTTTAGCTTTGCCTTTCCCTGATGGCTAATCATTCTAAGATCTTTTAGGAGTACTGTTAATGTGTCTCTCCTAAGCATGAGGAAAACCCCATTGTATTATGGGAAATTTTAAGTTCTAGAGACTTACCTCTTTATCTAATACTTTTATTTTTATTTTTGTGCAGTAAAATACTACAAGACTTTCAAGCTTGTTGTCTTTTCTCCATCTGTGCCCGAAAGAGCTGTTTGATGAATCTTTTTTTCCCCTACTTTTAAACTCCATAGCAAACAATTTCTTCACCAGGCCATGAGCATCAGCAGGATCCTAAAATTAAGGGGCACGAAGTCATACAGGGTTTGGTAAGGGATCAGCCCTTAGCAGGAGTGGATCAGCTGAAGATAGTGGGGATGCTTTTAATATTGTGGCTTCTGATATCTGTCCATCTGGCAAAGTATGTAACATGAAAAAAAAAACTCCATATGCCGTCGAAATCCATCCCAATAAGTGTACACCCACCCTGACCCCTTCTCTCCCTAGCGGGAAGGGAAGGCAGTCTTGAGGTTTCAGCCACCCACAACTTCTTAGCAGAAATATCACTCTGAACTTCGCTCACCCACATCCCAGAAAAGAGAGGACACTGATCTTCTCGCTGCAGGCTGGGAACAGGTGATTGCCAAGACATTAATGAATCCAACAGCGAATTAACTGCTCTCCATTGTTGCAGTTGAACTCAAGCTGTTGCCATTGAGTTGTGTTTGCACACTGAGGAGTCCCAGAGCAGCTGCAGAGGAAAGGCTCGATGCATATTCCCAGCAGGTCGGCCCCAGACCTCTATAAATGTCCATCACAGGAAAATGAATTGTGAGAGATCAGAGGATTTTGACTCCTTCATGAAGCCACAGATATGCGACAGGCAACTCTCAGAATAACAGGTCCATTTTGTGGTGAATGGAGACCAACAGCCAGTTTTACCAAAGCTTTCTTTGCAGCCCAGGTGCTAGCATGGAGAGCAGCAAGGGCCACACCAAAACCAGAAATCTACCCCTCCCTGTGAGAGTTGCTGGTAAATTGTTTATTTACCATCACAATTTTCAAAAACACTATTCCAGAATCAGGATATACCTACACCTTAAAAACATATTACAGAATATTGTACATATTTTCATTACCATTTTGATGGCATTTATGTAATGACCTATCGTAGCACCTTTTCTATGTGTGTCTAAGTTTCCACAATACTACTTGTATTGCCAGAGTAGAAATAACTTCAGAGGTTATCACAAAACCTCTGAAGTTATTTAGCATGATGCCTCTGGTACTGGAAGAAAACCCAAAACATAACCAGAAACCCTGGGATGCCTAAATTCATTAAGTGAGATGATGTGTGTGGAAAATTACTTATAGTAAACAATAGATAATGCTAAGTGTTAATCCTCTGCTTTTGATGAGCAGGACAGAAAGAAATAATTTTCAGGGAGAAAGTATAGGGACACATTCCCATTATGATACAATATAGCATAACAATAGACCTACCAAAATATCTGTTTAAATAAAAATCATTATTGTAGCGGAACCTATGTTTAGAAACATATTCATTCACTAACTAGGGGTTTTCATCTGTATCTTACAACACATGGATGCTTGGGGAGGGGAGTTGCAAGCAATTTATTAACTGTAATAAATCCCTGAAGCTTGTGAGTAATCTACTTCATACACAACCCGCCTCCTTTAGAAATAATATATTTTGGGGTCACTCATAAGTGACTTCATTCTCGGTCACCTGACTTTGAGATGACTCATTGGAAAAGAAAGATGCAGAGCTGCTTGTTCCGTGGGAACTGAGCTGATGGTCTCAATAAGGGATATGTTTAGGAGACAGGAGACACTGAGTTCCTCAGAAGCCGCTGGGTTATGCTGCCTCACTTATGCCCACAGAGGCTTTATTTTTCTCAGCAAGATATCTGCACCAGAACCACTGAACAGAAATGTCCTCTCGCCTCTGTCAAGTCTCTGTAAGATCCTTTAGGTCCCACACAGTACCGTCTTTAAAGAATCTTTTAAAAACTCTGCTCCATAGATGTACTTGACAGACCTACTTCATTCTTCAAACCTTTACTGAGTGCACATTTACACAAGGCGTTGCCCTAGTGTTTAGAACACAATTGAGAGGCTCAACTAGGACCTGGAGGAGTGCATATTCAAGATGGAATGAGGGGCTTTGACAAGTATTAAGTGCTCCATTCCCAGAGCTGCCCAAGCAAACACTAAAGGAAAATAATGATAATTTGTAGATTACATAGAATTGTTACCAAGTTTCCTGCACATATTGAGTTCATCTTCCCATTAGATTGTAAGTTGGTTGAAGGACAGTGTCGGAGACCAGCTCCAACAGGGGGTCTCAGGAGACGAACGGATGGTGAGGAGTCGGCGTAAGAGGGGGTGGAGAAACAACACAGACACCAAAGTGAAGGTATTGATCCCAATCTTTACTTGTGAAGTTGATCATATATACTTTTCATTTTGGCAGGTTTACAGTACTTTGTGGTTACAAAACAGGAATCATTATTCAAACAAAACAAAATATTACGTAGCTACAATTAGAATAGAAGAATGTATCTTGGCTTATGCATAAGCAAGCATTTGTACTTTCAGTTCGAGTTTTGCTTTGAGCTGTTTCTGCTTAGTTAACTTTTAATAATAGTTACAAATGTCCCAAACTATTGGCCTATACCTTGACTATTCTTTCTTGACTTAATGACTGGAACCGGTTCCATGGTTACGGCAAGTAGTTGATTTGTTATTACTTTTAATCAAACAAAAGTAAGAGCACAAACCATTGTGCACAGGAACAAGAACAAGTTGCCCAGTACTAAGCACTAATCTATCTTCTTAACATTAATTTTCCTTCTCTAGATTTTAATTTAATTTCTCAAAAACTTCCTTGACAGGAATACAGGGAGTTTTTCTTTAGACATTAACAATTTACACTCCACAACTGAATCATTGCATTTAGAGCAAACAGATCTATGCTTTAGAAGTAGTTGCATTAATTGGGAAAGTCATCATTTTTCCTTTATACTTAATGGTCATATGAGAAATCAAAACTATACTTACTAAAGGAATACAAAAACAAATCAGCCCATTTCCAGAAACATACTGCGCTCCTCCAGAGGATGAACGCCTCGCGCCATCCACCTCAGTAGGGCCTTGCCATTGCCTGAGTCAGGGGAGGGGCGCAGTAGGACAGGGATCAGATTTTATCCTCTTTGGGTTTCTTAGTAGATCTGGCTTAGGACTAAATTAGACCCTGTATAGGAACAAAATTGGTTTGAATTGAAACTAACCACTACCAAGAAAAGAAATTTTAAAATCCTAAATGGAAAAGAGAATTTTTTATTTTGAAGAATTTTATAACTAGAAGGCTCTGACATATCGTAAAAGGTAATAATTTGTCTTCCCTTTCCCCTTTATGCTAGAAGAAGCACAGGTGAAATAAAAAGAACTGAAAGAGCTGGCACAGTGGTGCACGCCTGTAACCCAGCAGCTCAGGAGGCTGAGAAAGAGGATAGTGAGTTCAAAGACAGCCTCAGCAAAAACAAGGCAGAAAGAAACTCAGGGAGACCCTGTCTCTAAATAAAATATAAAATAGGGCTGGGGATGTGGCTCAGTGGTCAAGCCCCTGAGTTCAATCTCCGGTAACTGCCCCCCTACACCCCGGCCCCAAAAAAACAGAACTGAAAGAGATGTTAAATGCTGAATTGAGTGCTGAATCTCCAAGACAGGAGGGAGGCTTTTTTTCTGGTGAATTTGTTAAGATTTTAAACCTACCAGTTAGGGGTAAGGGCATCCCTGCATTTTAGGTGAAAGAGCCCAGCCTCCCCCAAAGTGTGTCCTTGGACCAGCATCACTGGGAACACTTGGAACTCACTGACTGAGGCCAACTGTTCTGCACAATGACCTCTGATCTTTCCCTTGGCTCCAAGCACGCACACCACATGGAAGGATATGAGTACAACTCTGGGCCAGGCCAGATAGCTCATAGATTTCACAGTAATAAATTCACATTGCCACATGCACCTGAAATCATTCAGATATTTTTCTGAATAAATTGACCTTGTACTGTGTGTGTGTGTGTGTGTGTGTGTGTGTGTGTGTGTGTGTGTGTGTGTGTGTTTAAGCAATTCACTGGGCAACATGAAAATTAGATTTAAAAATTTTAATCATTGCTTGTGCTATTGAGATCAAATAGGAATCATTGTTTCCCTGATGTGCATAAGGGTTTTCATGATCACACCATTCTTCCTCGTTTTGGTCATGCCCATTTATTTTTTTTTTTGTTTGAGGAAATGAATCCCTAAGGTAAGTCAGCAAAACATTTCATTCATTGCCAAAGCAAAAAAAAAAAAAAAGTTCTTCTTTTAAGACTCTAGACTTATTTATTTTATTTTGTTTATATTTAGATTTTAAAATTAGTTGTGCTTAACTGAAGCACCCACTTTCTATTGAAATTTAAATACTTTAAGCTTCTTAAGGCCCTGAGATTTGGAATTTTAATGAAAGCTGTGTTGGCCTATTAATCATGTGCAATGAATTATTAGAACCAAAGACAAGAATGACTGGGAACTGAAGATAATAAGACAGTTTACTAATATATGGTATTATCATCAGGTAACAAAGTATCACTACAAATAATAGTTATTACATGATAAATTTTCTGAGTCAATTTATTTTTTGTTTCTTAAATCATATTTGTTAATACATATTAAATGTAAAAATTAATGTACATTATGCAAATTAAAGGGATTCATTTATGTTTCTCTACATGCATTAATATATTGTGCATTAATTTCAATTCTTTTTTCTGTAAAATGGGGATAATAGGTTATCTTATAGGTTGTTGTGTTAACCAAAAAAGTTAATACATGTAAAAGTCTTATAGGCATTTAATAAGTGTTAGGTATTTTTATCTAATGTGTGTCTTTATTCGTTACTCAATTTGAAAAATCCTGATTGGATTCAGGTATGTAAAAATTCATCTTTTCAAAGAAATTCACTGAGTTTTGATAGAATGGATTATCCGAAATTCAATCTAATTTTTACAGAAAACATGCCACTTTTAAACTACATTAAACAAGGTTTTTAAAGTCAGGCATTTATGTGTATTGAAGCAATCTAAGAAGACTCACACTCAAATTATTTTTCTATGAAATATGCCCTAGATGATTATGATGATTATGGTTATTATTATTGCAGAGCAGAGGGTTTACTACTAAGTTGATCTAATTCTTATGCTGCATTATATAAATTCTAAGGAGCAAGTACATATTGTGTCACAAAGTGTCATTCATGAGTTATGATTGTTAATAATGGATTCTAATGGTGACCATGATGATGATTCAATCTAATGCCCTACATTAATAAAGAGCATAGAGGATAAGAAAAATTGTTTGGGTATCATCCTTCACCCTACCCCACACCCGTGACCTACAAGAAATTAGCCAGTAAAACCAAGGAAAAACTTATATGTAGATAAAATTATATAAACATACATTGAGAGATTTTTTTAATGCCCCATGAAACTGTTTCTTCTGAACTGACCTTTATATTTAAGACCTTTACAATAACAGTATGCACAACTTCAGAGATTGTATTTTTAAATCCCTGAACATTTACGTTTAGTTTTCCCTTTTACACATCCACAGACCATGTGCCATTTTCTCATAGTAAAATCTGCTGGAACTGCCTTCTATGTGGAATTTTATTTCTTTTTCTGAAAACATCTAGATATCTACCTATAAAAGAGATCGTCATATTGATCTTTTTGATACGGGGATTTAAAGAAAGTGCATGTCACTGATTTCTAAATGACTTGAAGTTCATCCAGGTAGTTGATAGAGAAAACAGAGAACGTAAGAAATGTCAAATACATGTAGCTTCCAGCTCCATTTCGAAGTTGATTTATTGTAAATCAATGCTAATAAGGTAACCTCTTGTTTAGGGAAATTATTTAGAGAAAGCGATACCTACAACTGAACTAGATAGTGTGGTGTTTTTAGTCATTTCTGGATAAACTTTTACTACAATTTTCGTGAACACCAAGTATCACAAGAATCCCTACTTTCTCTATTTCCTGCTCTACTTTCTCTATTCTCCTGGGGGATTTCATATTCACCCTTTGCTGTAACAGTTGTTTTCAAGACAATGACTCCCAAATCCACACCTGCAGTTCTAGGCTGTCTGTGAAGGGCATTTCCACGTGATTATCCCACAGATAACTCACATTCAACATTACTCAAATAAAATCCACCAAAGCCTCCTCTACATCTGCTATTCCTCACATATTCCTGTTTTCCTGAGTGATCCCACCAGCTAGCCAGCCTGCCCAAACTGATTTGTTGTCTTTACCGTGTCCTTTTCAACTAGGACTTTAAAGTTCTCCATATCCTTCTCCATGAGGGCTTCAGAGATTTTCTCCCACCTTCAACACAGCAAGTCTTCAGATACAGACCACTTCATTTTGATCTTGTTTTAGCACTCAGATCACTCTTTTGAACTAAACAGGTGTGTCTAAAACCTGGGGAAGAGGTTTCACAGTTATCGACCCCTGCTCCTTGGCCTCACACGCACAATTCCATGAGTGGGTCTATCTGCATATTCTAGACCTAGAGATCTGATGATTTTCTAAAACCCAGTCTATCTCCCTCCAGATGTCCCTGTATTCAGGCTGCACTCACCTGAAAGAGATTTATGGTCCCCTATTGTTGATACTCTGCAATCATTGATGTCCATGCTCATACCCAAGCCTGGCTTCCAGAGACACACCTGGGCTCTCTGGTGGCCCATGGCATGGTGGGGGGTGGGACGTTTTCCGAGGTTTCTATTGCCAAGTACCTTGCTTAGAAATCAGGCCTGACACAGCTTCACAGAGCCTAGTCCCGGCCCCATAGGCTGATACCCTGCCACCTCCCCTGAAGTAGCAGGCTCCTCAGAATGACCCAGGGCTTGGCAGCATCCACTGGTACTATCCCACCAGCCCCTTGAAGCCTAGCTGGAGTCTCCATAAAAACAGGGTACATCTCTATGGAAATGGGCTTCCTCCTCCCGCCCCAGTGTGATGCAGCTCTCAGAGAAGCTCAATAGTGAGGTTCTTTCCATTTATAGCAATTAGGATAACCAAGTGTTCTGAGCTTGCTGAGCCTTAGATGGCAGATTCCTGCTATATTTTTTGAGATTTCTGCCATCAATGTGGCCTGAGATGCCAACTTGCCATCCCACTAACTATAAGACAGTGTTCTCAGTCAAGACAAATCCCACAACCAATAACACACACACACACACACACACACACACAACACACACACACACACACACACACACACACATGCACACGCCCATCCATCATGGTGAGCAAGGCTTTGTATCTGTGATACAGACAGAATGCACCCACCAATCACATTCACTGTTTGAAACAGATCGTGATCAGGAAACAACTGATGTCACTTGTAAAATGTGATATGTCCTGGACTATCACTGTGGTAAAAAAAGAAGTAGAGAAATGTAAAAAATGGGAGAAAATACTTAACCTCTTAGAGACCTAAAAAAATATTTAGATGTGGTTCCAACCAATCCTTAGTTAAAAATCATCTTGAAAAAATGCTTTCACTTCTATTTATCAATTTACTTACTTACTTACTTACTTACTTACTTACTGCAGTACTGGGGATTGAACCCAGTGGCACTCTACCATGAAGCTATATCCCCAGCCCTTTCAATTATTTGGGGTGGGGGGCCTTGCAGAGTTTCAAATTTATGATCCTCCTGCCTTAGTCTCCCAAGTACCTGGGATTACAGGCAGGTACCACTCTTGCCCATTAATTACTTATTTTTAAAATAAGTCTATTTTTAAAAATTGAACTATAATTTGTACTCAAAGATGCACAGATCTAAAGTGTACAGGTTTATAATATTTTACATATATATGAACTACCAAAAATCAGGATATAAAACATTTCCATCACTTTAGAAAATTCCTTCATGCTTCAACTGATATCACCCTGAGCTCAAAAAAAAAAAAAAAACAAGACCATCATTATTACTTGACCATTATACCTGTTTTGCTAATTTTTGAACTTTATTTAAAGGAAACATACAGTATATATTTTGTATCTGGCTTCTTTCACCCAGAAATTTTTTTTAGATTTGTCAATGTTATTAATGTTCCAGTATTTGTGTTTCTAAAGTAACTGAATTATTCCACTGCATGATAAACTGTGATTTGTCTTCTGTCGTTCTGCTGAAGGCATAATATTTTTTTGAGTTATTATGAATTTTTACACAAGAATTTTTGTGAACTGTGCATTAATTTCCTTGGAAATATGCTAGGAATGGGATTGTTTTGAATAGAATAACTACATATTTAACTAAATTAGAAATTACTAAGTATTTTTGAAAAGTAAGTGTATAGACTTCAAATTTCACCTTGAGTATCTATCGAAATAGCTAGAAAGCATGTTGTTTTCATCATTATAATAACCAAAAAGAGCAGAAGAAAATGCAAATTAATGACTTTCCTTGACTTTATTAGGGATGAAGATTATAAGGCAAACAACTAACCGAAGTCTGGGGAGAGATAAGCAACCAAAATAATCCAGGCATTTTTTTAACTATGGGAGAACCCACTAGATACATAGGAGTTTATTTATAAAAAAACTCAAATAAAAAATAGTTAATGGATTGCTAAAGACTAAGTATAGACTGGTTTAAGAGCATAAAGACCCAGAGGGCTATAGACATAAGATGTTTGTATTTTTTCTTTTTCTCAATGGATTCCACCAAATGCTCCCAGGAAGATAGAAAAAGTATTCTGAGAAAGTGTCTTTAACAGTATCATTTCTTGAATAGGTTGAGGGACAAAGAATAGCAACAGCAGCCATAACTCCTCCCAGACCCAATTCCTTATTTTTTGCATAGAACAAAAGCTGTAATCTTCAGGGGCAAGAGTAACAAAAACTGTTACATTAGGACACTCAACGGAAAACCTTTGCAGCTATGGAAAGGAACAGGCCGAAATGTCAAACGTCGGGAGGAATAAGAACTAGGCTCAGCCATATTGCTAGAAAGTGGGTCACTGTGAAGGCCATATTTCTGTGACTGAGTTTACAGTACCTAAGGCAGGGCTTCCTGGAAACATCAGAAATCCCTTCTCTGTTTCCCACTAGTCCACTAACATGCATTGACTGAAAATAACAGTAGAATACAGCTGAGAATTCTTCAAGAAATAGATTATCTCTGGAGAACAGCGAAAATAGAATACACAAAAGCAAGCAGGGAACAATATTAACAAATTTAACTCAGCCATATAGAATAAGGATAACATTACAGTCAATTGAGATCAATCCCAGAATGCAAGGCTGGTTCAATATTCAAAATTTCAATCAACCGAATTTCCATAGTAACAGACTAAATAAGAAAAAATATATATCATTTCAATAGATGCAGAGAAAATAAGAAAATTCAATATCTATTTATGATAAAAACTATAACTAAATGAAACTAGGGGCAAAGTCCAGTGGTAGAGTGCATGCTTAGTATGCATAAGGCTCTGAATTCAAAACCCAGCACACATACACCAAGAAAAAAAAAAAAACTACTAGTAAAAAATGGATAGACATTTTCTAACTTGATTAAAGTCATTGAGTAAATGTAATGTGCCAGACACATAGCTTATATTATCTCAAAACTTTTTTCAGCAGTTGTGAAATAGACATCATTAATATCCTAAGCAAGGAACAAACTGAGGAATAGAGATGAGCTGACTTTTTTACAAACAACATCTAGTAAACAACAGATGGATTTCAATCCACATCTATCTGGACCAAGAGCCTACTGTTTTACTATAATATTTTTCATTTAAAATTGAAAAAGTAACAGAAATTTTAGTTCAAAACAATGGATCATGGATTAGCATGGGTAACATGATAGAAAATCAGGAATTGTATCAATCATTTTTTTTCAGGAAATGTAATGTTTGGTGAGGTAAATCTTATAATACAAAAGAAGAAAAATACCTAAGTATATATCATTTGTCAAAATTTCTTGTATCTTATAAAACTTAAAAAAATAAAAGTTTCTACTGAAAAAAAAATAGATCAATGTATTTAAAAGCAGGTGACTTATAATTTTACTTTTAAGAAATAATCAGAGATGATCACAGATACATATGTATGAAAGCTTCTATTCCAATATTTATGATAGTAAATGGAATGGAAGGTTTCTATGTTCAATAAAAAGCGAGATATTAACATAATTTCATGTTAGGAAATTAAGATTACAAGGCAAACAACTAAATAAAGTACAACAATATTGGGAAATTTTGCTTTGGATATTTTAAAGATAGATAGAGGTAGAATGGGATGAATGCAAAAAGAGCTTTGATTTTGTGACCTGTTCTATTCTACTGAATAACTTTCTGCATTTTCCTCATTTTTTCACAGTGAAAACCTATTACTTGAAATAACAGACATACAAAAAAGAATTCATCACAGTTAAGCACAGTGTTAGAAGAGAGATACTGCAGATTCAATGAGACACAGGGGTTGATAGCTGGTTGTGCATTTTGACCAAGTCTCTATTTATTCTTACAAAAGTGCACCCATGCAAAAGTCTGTGAGAAGTTATGCTCTCTGTAAAGTCACTCCTATACGTCTCTTTCCAGAGTCCAGGCATCTCTGTATACAATATTATTTGTCATGTTGCTGCAGATTAACAAGCCTGTTTGGGGTGCTCTCAGTCCATTCTCATCATGGTCTCTTTTTCTCTGTTTTGTAGCTATAATACCATTGGAAATGAGCAATCAATCATTTGTCACTGAATTCATCTTCTTGGGATTTTTCAACCACTCCATCCTACAGGGCTGGTTCTTTCTGCTCTTTCTGGTCATTTACCTGCCCACTCTCCTGGGGAACATGCTCATAATAGTGGCCACCAGGGTCAGTCCTGCTCTCCACACTCCAATGTACCTTTTCCTCTGCAATTTGAGCTTCTTGGACGTCTGCTAAACATCCACCACCCTCCCTGTACTGCTGGTGAACTTCTTCTGGGAGAAGAAGGCCATTTCTTATGAGGGCTGCCTTTCCCAGATCTTCTTTTTGGTGACAAGTGCTGGCACAGAAGGCTTCTTACTGGCTGTGTGGCCAGTATGACTGCTGTGTGGCCACCTGCCGTCCTCCTCAGTACACAGTCATCATGAGTGTGAAGGTCTGTGTTAGCCTGGTGACTGGGTCCTGGCTGTGTGGGCTGGTAAATTTGGTCACACACACGGTGCTGGCCATCACACTCACTCTGTGTGGGCCCTACCAGTTCAGCCACTTTCTCTGTGACACCTCATTGCTCCTGAAGCTCTCCTGCTCAGACACCTCTGTAAATGAGTCTGCGCTCCACATTGTCAGTGCCACCATGGGCCTGAGCCCCTGCCTCTTCACTGCAGGCTCCTACGCACTCATCATGGTGGCCATTCTGGGGATTCCCTCTGCCCAGGGCAGGAAGAAGGCTTTCTCCACCTGTGTGTCCCCCCTCACTGTCGTGGTGGTCTTCTATGGAACATCCAACTTCCACTATGACAGGCCCAGAGAAGGCTGGACATGGACACCCTGGTCTCTGTGCTCTTCTGTGTGGTGAGCCCCCTTTTGAGCCCCGTCATTCACAGCCTGAGAAGCAACGAGGTCCAGAGTGCCCTGTGGAAGCTGGCTAGAGGGTGGGCATCCCTTTGCATGATCAAAGTCTAGACCAATCTTCAAACTGGAGTATACAGTCATCTGAAAAAAGATGCCTCCCAGGGACTTGTAGGCACCTGGTTAGATAGTCTGTATCTGGAGCTTAAATTCCAACTCCCGCTTTTAAAATCTCTGTGACTCCTTTCTCTCCTCTCTTTTCACAAACACCCTTTTCCCACTTTCAGGTTCAAGTGTGTCGGACACCTTGTGTGGGTGTTCAGCACCATCTCTGTCTTTCTGTGTTCTCCCCACACCAGAGGGACAGAAAGTATAAGAACCTCGTTTCCCATACCCCCCTGCCTGCAGGCCTCCATTTTAGGAGGTTCTGTCAAGATCAGCCAAACACTAGGCAGAGAGGAAGAAAGGAAAAGAAGAAAGTGGGTTCTTTTGGATCCCATAGCAGCAGCAGCAATTCAGCCCTGTAGAGGCAGGAACTAATCTCCTTGGTGCCAGGATCTGTGTGTGCAGGCTCCTAGACAGCTGTTCCTGAATGTGGGTCACAGTAGCGTGGAATGAGCGTCTCTTTCCAGGGAAGTTAGGGTTTCCATATATGGGGTGGTGTCACCTGCCCTATTTTCCTTTTTTTTTCCAGATCTCCCAACCATTTTATAACTTTTTTCTGTGTCAACTTCCTCTACCCTAAGACATCAAGAGTGGTTCTTCATCTCTTCCTGACCACGGTGGCACTGACAACAATAGTGGTTTACATCAGAGTTGGTTCTACATAACAGAACTGAAGAGGTTGGTTGGATGTCTGACCTGAGGGAATTGAATATGTTGATGATGTCACAGCCCATGGGAAAGGAGACCTGATAATTCCTGGTGTGCAATGACCCAACAGAGACTTTAAGTTATCGTGGCCTGAAATCAAATGTCTATGGAAAACTGAGCTTTGGAATAACACCATCGACCTTCAGGGTGGGAATGAACATTACAACATGACTACAGACTGCTATTACTGACTGGAGTGGGAGACATACAGAAAGAAAATGATAGGTTCAAGCATTATATTCCTCCTTCAAGTCAGGTTCAGATCATCAGAAATATTTTCTCTCTGGAAACTGATAAAGGTTAATATCAGAATAAAACATCCAATTCTCCAAATTGCAGAAGTACAAAGAAAATTATAAATCCACAATTTCTCCAGGTCCCTCTTATGTCAATTAGGACATTAATGGGGGAATTATTGAGACCCTGTTAATTAGAATGGCAAAATACCAGTGGAATTAGACAAATCTCAGAGCCTTGAGCCCTGAAATCTCCATTAACCCTCTTTGCTGTCAGAAGCAGCCCCTCCTCCCCCAAGGAGACTAGCTTTCCCTAAATTGAAGACCCTATGATGACTCTACCTTGGCAGTTGTTTTTTTTTTTAAGAGAGTGAGAGAGGAGAGGAGAGGAGAGGAGAGGAGAGGGGAGAGAGTGAGAGAGAGAGAGAGAGAGAGAGAGAGAGAGAGAAAATTTTTAATATTCATTTTCTAGTTCTCGGCGGACACAACATCTTTGTTGGTATGCGTGCCAGGCAAGCGCACTACTGCTTGAGCCACATCCCCAGGCCAATTGTCTTTAAGATGCTCATCCATCATCCCACATTGTCACCAGACTCTTAATTGGGGTCTGATCCTAGAACGCCTCAGGTAAGAGTAGAAAATATAGCCCAGGAGAGTATAAGGGTCACACCAAAATAAAAGGTATATATTTTACTGTATTTTGTTAATAGGAGCCTTAAGAATATATAAGAGAATTTGTTTGAGTCTTCTAGACCAAAGAAGTCAGGACATATTGCTGGATCATCTTGAATGCAGTCACAGGAATGTAATCACCAAAAATGTTAGGGCCAAGGATTTTCCTGAGCCATGAGTAGTGGCTATTAGACTCTCTTTGGTTGATGGACTGAAATCTGGACTCAGTGTTGGCTTAAGTTCAATGACCAATATGATCCTGGAATAATGGAGAGGATGGTGATCAGAAATAAATAAGGTGCTGGATGGCGTGTTATGTGACCACTTCCCTGGCCTCACAGCTGGATCTGGAGGAGGGCCTGGAGAACCAGCCTTCGCCAAGGCCTCGTGGACATGCGTTCAGAAGGCAGAACCAGATCCTTGTGAAACCCGCAGCCGCTGTCCTCGGCAGCCTGGGAAGACATTATCAGATGGCATCGTTGAAAAGGGCTCCCTGATTTCAGTGGGAATAAGAGGACCCTGAAGTAAAAGAGGCCATTTGGTGGAGCAGTGATCAGAACATTTGAATCTGTAGAGATTTTTGACAGTGGTAAATGATCGTGGGATTTATAGATGGGGAAAAATGGGCACCCTCCTAGAATAGTGCCTGTCCCATGTAATGTGAAACTCTTCTTTTCACACTTCATTGGTGCATTGTAGTGGTCCATAATGGTGGGATTTGCTGACACATATTTGAACATGCACACAAAATAACCGTGAACTTTGGCCAATATCATTCCAATATTTCCCTTTTCCTCACCTCCTCCCCTGGTGCCTTGACTCTACTGATCTTCCTTCAACTTTCAGGATGAGACTCCCTTCCCAACTTTCCTTCCTTTTCCCCCTCTAGCTTTAACAGAGGAGAAACATACGGCCCTTAACTTTCTGAGTTGCTTATTTCCCTTAATGTTCTGAAGATCCATCCATCTTCCAGCATGACATAATTTCGTTCTTCTTTATGGCTGAATGAAATTCCAGTTTGCATATACCAGATGTTCTTTATCCATTCGTCCACTGATGTCACCTTGGCTGGTTCATGGGCATGTATGTGTCATTATAGTATGATGACTTCAATCTGCTGTGAAAAATACCAAGCAGAGGTAGAGCTGGGTCGCAGGGTGGTCCATGGCTACTCCTGAGGAGCCTCCATCCTGATTTCCATTGTGGTTGTGCTGATTTACATGCCCACCAACAGGGTGAGAGTGCTCCTTTCTCTCCGATTCTCTCATTGTCACACTAATTTCTGTTTGTATTCTTGGTGGTTGTCTTTGTCAGTGAAGTGAGATGAAATCTCAGGGTAGTCTTGACTTGCAAGTATTTTCATATATTTGTTGACCACTCACATATTTTTTTCTAAGATGTGTCTGTTTAGTTCAATTCGTTTCCCATTTGGTAATTGGGTTATTTGATAATTGGGTTATTTAATAATTGTGGGTTTGATGTTAAGTTTTTTGAGTTCTTTATTAATATTCTGAATATTCATCCTCTTTTAGAAGAGCACCTCATAAAGATTTTCTCCCTTTTCGTAGGTCCTCTCTTCATATTCTAATTGTCTCCTTTGCTGTGCAGAACCTTCTTAATTTGATGCCATCCTATTAGCTAACTTTTGGTGTTATCTCCTGAGCTTTGGCTTCCTATTGAGAAAGTCATTTCCTCTGCATGTAGGTTGGAGTATTGACTTTGTTTTTTCCTAGAAACTGCATAATTTCTGGTCTAGTGCCTGGGTCTTTAATGCATTTTGAGTTGATTTTTTGCAGGGTGAGCGATAGTTCAGTTCTCATTCTTCTGCATTTGGACAGGGGTGTAGAAGGACTGTTTTAGAGAGTATATGTTAAAGACTGGGGTGCAGAAAAACTGTTGCAGAGAGCAGAACTTGGAGACTGAGGTGCATAAGGTCTGTTACAGAAAGCAGAGTTCAGAGACTGGGGTGCACAAGGATCGTTGCAGAGAGCAGAGTTTTCAGACTGAGGTGCAGAAGGACTGCTGCAGAGAGCAGATGTTTGGGACTGGGGTTCAGAATGACTGTTGCAGAGAGCAGAGGTTGGAGACTGGGGTGAAGAAGGATCATTGCAGAGAGCAGAGGTTGGAGACTGGTGTGCAGAAGGGCTCTTACGGAGAGCAGAGTTTGGAGACTTGGTTGCAGAAGGATCTTACATAAAGCAGAGTTTGGAGACAGAGGTGCAGAAGGACTGTAACAGAGAACAGAGTTTGGAGACTGTGGTGCAGAAGGACTGATACAGAAAGCAGAGGTTGGAGACTAGTGTGCAGAAGGACAATTACAGAGTGAAGAAGAAGAAGGACCTTACAGAGAACAGAGGTTGGAGACTGGGATGCAGAAGGAGTGTTAAGGAGAGAAGATATTGGAGACTGGGGTGCAGAAGGATCATTGCAGAGAGAAGAGTTTGGAGACTGGGGTGCAGAAGGACGGTTGCAGAGAGCAGAGGTTGGAGACTGAGGTGCAGAAAAACTGTTACAGAGAGCAGAGTTTTAAGAGTGAGTTGCAGAAGGATCGTTGAAGACAGCAGAAGTTGGAGACCGAGTTGCAGAAGAATCATTGCAGAGAGCAGAGGTGGAGACGGGGCTGCAGAAGGATCGTTACAGAGAGAAGAGGTGGGAGACTGAAGTGCAGAAGGACTGTTACAGAGAGAACAGGTTAAACCCTGGGGTGCAGAAGGAATGTTGCAGAAAGCAGAGTTTGGAGACTGGGGTGCAGAAGGACTGTTGCAGAAAGTAGAGTTTGGAGACTGAGATGAAGAAGGACTGTTACACAGAGTAGACGTTGGAGATTGGTTTGAAGAATTATGATACAGAATGCTGAGGTTGGAGCCTGGGGTGCAGAAGGACCGTTAAAGAGAGCAGAGGTTGGAGACTGGCGTGCAGAAGGACTGTTTCAGAGAGCAGACTTTAGAGACTGGGGTGCAGAAGGCCTGCTACATAGAGCAGAGTTTGGAAACTGGGTTGCAGAAGGACTGTTATAGAGAGCAGACTTTTGAGGCTGGGTTGCAGAAGGACTGTTATAGAGAGCAGAGTTTTGAGGCTGGGTTGCAGAAGGATCTTACAAAGAGCAGAGGTTGGTGACTGAGGTGTAGGACGACTGTTACAGAGAGCAGTGTTTCGAGACTGGTGTGCAGAAGGATCGTGCAGAGAGCAGAGGTTTCAGACTGAGGTGCAGAAGGACTGTTACAGAGAGCAGAGGATGGAGACTGAGGTGCAAAAGGACGGTTACAGAGAGCAGAGTTTGGTGCCTGAGGGTCAGAAGGACTGTTACAGAAAGCAGAGTTTGGAAATTGGGGTGCAGAGAAACTGTTACAGAGAGCAGTGGTTGGAGACTGTGGTATACAAAGACTGTAAAAGAGAGAAGAGTTTGGAGAATATGGTGGAGAAGGACTGTTACAGAGAGCAGAGGTTAGAGACTGGGGTGCAGAAGGACTGATACACAGAGCAGAGTTTGAATACTGGGGTGTAGAAAGACTTTTGCAGAGAGCAGTGGTTGGAGACTTGGGTGCAGAAGGACTGTTGCCGAGAGCAGAATTTGGAGACTGAGGTGCAGAAGGACTGTTACAGAGAGCAGAGTTTGGAGACTGGTGTGCAGAAGGACTGTTGCAG
Source organism: Ictidomys tridecemlineatus (assembly GCF_052094955.1). NCBI lineage: Eukaryota > Metazoa > Chordata > Mammalia > Rodentia > Sciuridae > Ictidomys > Ictidomys tridecemlineatus. The sequence continues at coordinate 341,573 of NW_027522284.1, read as the reverse complement.
ATAGTAGAGGTTGGAAACTGAGGTGAAGAAGAACTGTTGCAGGGAGCATGTTTTGGAGACATGGGTGCAGAAGGACTTTTGCAGAGAGTAGAATTGGGAGACTGAGGTGCAGAAGACTGTTGCAGATATCAGAGGTTGGAGACTGGGGTGCAGAAGGACTGATACAGAAATTAGAGTTTGGGGACTGAGGTGCAGAAGGACCATTACAGACAGAAGTGTTTAGAGACTGCAATACAGGAGGACTGTTACAGAGAGCAAAGGTTGGAGACTGGAGTGGAGAAGAACTGTTTCAGAGTGCAGACGTTGGAGACTGGTGTGCAGAAGAACTGTTGCAGAGAGTAGAGGTAGGAGACTGAGATGCAGAAAGACTGTTAAAGAGAGCAGACTTTGGAGACTGGGGTGCAGAAGGACTGATGCAGAGAGCAGAGTTTGGAGACTGGGTTGCAGAAGGCTGTTACAGAGAGCAGAGGTTGGAGACTGGGTACAGAAGGGCTGTTACAGAGAGCAGAGTTTGGAGACTGGGTTGCAGAAGAATATTAAGTAGAGCAGAGTTTGGAGACTGCGGTGCAGAAGGATTGTTACAGAGAGCAGAAGTTGGCGACTGGGGTGCAATAGGATTATTGCAGAGAGCAGAGGTTGGAGACTGGTGTGCATAAGGATCATTTGGGTTTTTTTTTTTTTATTGTTGGTCGTTCAAAACATTACACAGTTCTTAATACATCATCTTTCACAGTTTGATTCAAGTGGGTTATGAACTCCCAACTTTACCCCGTAAACAGATTGCGGTTTCACATCAGTTACCCTTCCATTGATTGACATATTGCCTTTCTAGTGTCTGATGTATTCTGCTGTCTGTCCTATTCTCTACTATCCCCCCTACCCTCCCCTCCCCTCCCCTCCCCTTTTCTCATCCCTGTTTAATGTAAATCTTCTTCTCAAGCTCTTCGTCCTTACCCTGTCCTTGTTTACTCCCCTTATATCAAAGGGGTCATTTGGTATTTGTTTTTTAACGATTGACTAGCTTCACTTAGCATAATCTGCTCTAATGCCATCCATTTCCCTCCAAATTCTATGATTTTGTCGTTCCTTAATGCAGAGTAATACTCCATTGTGTATAAATGCCACATTTTTTTATCCATTCATCTATTGAAGGGCATCTAGGCTGATTCCATAATCTTGCTATAGTGAATTGTGCTGCTATGAACATCGTTGTAGCAGTGTCTCTGTAACATGCTCTTATTAGGTCTTTAGGGAATAGACCGAGAAGGGGAATAGCTGGGTCAAATGGTGGTTCCATTCCCAGCTTTCCAAGAAATCTCCATACTGCTTTCCAAATTGGCTGCACCAATTTGCAGTCCCACCAGCAATGAACAAGAGTGCCCTTTTCCCCGCATCCTCTCCAGCACTTATTGTTGTTTGACTTCCTAATGGCTGCCAATCTTACTGGAGTGAGGTGGTATCTTAGGGTAGTTTTGATTTGCATTTCTCTAACCGCTAGCGATGGTGAGCATTTTTTCATGTACTTATTGATTGATTGTATGTCCTCCTCTGAGAACTGTCTGTTCAGGTCCTTGGCCCATTTATTGATTGGGTTATTTGTTATCGTATTGTCTAATTTTTTGAGTTCTTTGTATATTCTGGTTATTAGGGCTCTCTCTGAAGTGTGTGGATTAAAGATTTGTTCCCAGGATGTAGGCTCCCTGTTTATCTCTCTTATTGTTTCTTTTGCTGAGAAAAAACTTTTTAGTTTAAGTAAGTCCCATTTGTTGATTCTAGTTGTTAACTCTTGCGCTATGGGTGTCCTATTGAGGAATTTGGGGCCCGATCCCACAGTATGTACATCATAACCAACTTTTTCTTCTATCAGATGCCGTGTCTCTGATTTAATATCAAGCTCCTTAATCCATTTTGAGTTAACTTTTGTGCATGGCGAGAGATAGGGGTTCAGATTCATTTTGATGCAAATGGATTTCCAGTTTTCCCAGCACCATTTGTTGAAGATGCTATCCTTCCTCCATTGCATGCTTTTAGCCCCTTTATCAAATATAAGATAGTTGTAGTTTTGTGGATTGGTTTCTGTGTCCTCTATTCTGTACCATTGGTCCACCCGCCTGTTTTGGTACCAGTACCATGCTGTTTTTGTTACTATTGCTCTGTAGTATAGTTTGAAGTCTGGTATCGCTATACCGCCTGATTCACACTTCCTGCTTAGCATTGTTTTTGCTATTCTGGGTCTTTTATTATTCCATATGAATTTCATGATTCTTTTATCTATTTCTACAAGAAATTCCATTGGGATTTTGATTGGCATTGCATTGAACTTATAGAGAACTTTTGGTAATATCGCCATTTTGATGATGTTAGTTCTACCTATCCATGAGCAGGGTATATTTTTCCATCTTCTAAGGTCTTCTTCTATATCTTTCTTTAGGGTTCTATAATTTTCATTATATAAATCTTTCACCTCTTTTGTTAGGTTGATTCCCAAGTATTTTATTTTTTGGGGGGATATTGTGAATGGAGTAGTTGTCCTCATTTCCATTTCAGAGGATTTGTCGCTGATATACAGGAATGCCTTTGATTTATGCGTGTTGATCTTATATCCTGCCACTTTGCTGAATTCATTTATTAGCTCTAATAGCTTATTTGTAGACCCTTTTGGGTCTGCTAGGTATAGGATCATATCATCTGCAAATAGTGATAATTTAAGTTCTTCTTTTCCTATTTTTATGCCTTTAATTTCTTTCGTCTGTCTAGTTGCTCTGGCCAGTGTTTCGAGAACTATGTTGAACAGAAGTGGTGAGAGAGGGCATCCCTGTCTTGTACCAGATCTTAGAGGGAATGCCTTCAATTTTTCTCCATTCAGAATGATGCTGGCCTGTGGCTTATCATAGATTGCTTTTATAATGTTGAGGTATGTTCCAGTTATCCCTAATTTTTCTAGAGTTTTGAACATAAAGGGATGCTGTACTTTGTCGAATGCTTTTTCTGCATCTATCGAGATGATCATATGGTTCTTATTTTTAAGTCTATTGATGTGGTGAATAACATTTATTGATTTCCGTATATTGAACCAGCCTTGCATCCCAGGGATGAATCCTACTTGATCATGATGTATAATTTTTTTGATATGTATTTGAATCCGATTTGCCAGAATTTTATTGAGGATTTTTGCGTCAAGGTTCATTAGAGATATTGGTCTGTAGTTTTCTTTCTTTGAAGTGTCTTTGTCTGGTTTCAGAATCAGGGTGATGTTGGCCTCGTAGAATGAATTTGGAAGTTCTCCCTCTTTTTCTATTTCCTGAAATAGCTTGAAAAGTATTGGTGTTAGTTCTTCTTTAAAGGTTTTGTAAAACTCTGCTGTATACCCATCCGGTCCTGGTCTTTTCTTAGTTGGTAATCTTTTGATGGTTTCTTCTATTTCCTCTATTGTTATTGATCTGTTTAGGTTGTCTATATCCTCCTGACTCAATCTGGGCAGGTCATAAGACTTAAGGAATTTATCTATGCCTTCACTATCTTCTATTTTATTGGAGTATAAGGATTCAAAATAATTTCTGATTATCTTCTGTATTTCTGAAGTGTCTGTTGTGATATTACCTTTTTCATCCCGTATGTTAGTAATTTGAGTTCTCTCTCTTCTTCTCTTCGTTAGCATGGCTAAGGGTCTGTCAATTTTATTTATTTTTTCAAAGAACCAACTTTTAGTCTTGTCAATTTATTCAATTGTTTCTTTTGTTTCAATTTCATTTATTTCAGCTCTGATTTTAATTATTTCTTGCCTTCTACTTCTTTTGCTGTTGTTTTGCTCTTCTTTTTCTAGGATTTTGAGATGAAGTATGAGATCATTTATTTGTTGGTTTTTTCTTTTTTTGAGGAATGAACTCCAAGCAATGAATTTTCCTCTTAGAACTGCTTTCAATGTGTCCCATAGATTCCGATATGTTGTGTCTGTGTTTTCATTTAACTCTAGGAATTTTTTAATTTCCTCCTTGATGTCTTCTAAAACCCATTGATCATTCAGCAACCTATTGTTCATTCTTCAAGTGATGCTTGATTTTTCCTTCCTTCTTTTATCATTGATTTTCAGTTTTATTCCATTATGATCAGATAAGATGCATGGTATTATCTCTACCCCTTTATATTGTCTAAGAGTTGCCCTGTGACATAATATATGGTCTATTTTTGAGAAGGTTCCATGTGCTGCTGAGAAAAAAGTGTAACTACTTGATTTTGGGTGGTATAGTCTATATATGTCAATTAAGTCTAGGTTGTTAATTGTGTTATTGAGTTCTATAGTTTCTTTATTTAACTTTTGTTTGTAAGATCTGTCCAGTGGTGAGAGAGGTGTGTTGAAGTCTCCCATGATTATTGTATGGTGGTCTATTAGACTCTTGATCTTGAGGAGAGTATGCTTGATAAACACAGCTGCACCATTATTTGGGGCATATATATTTATGATCCTTATGTCTTGTTGGTGTATGGTTCCCTTGAGCAGTATGAAGTGTCCTTCTTTATCCCTTTTGATTAACTTTGGCTTGAAATCTATTTTATTAGATATGAGTATGGACACTCCTGCTTGTTTCCGCATTCCATATGAGTGGTATGATTTTTCCCAACCTTTCACCTTCTGTCTATGAATATCTTTTTCTATCAGATGCGTCTCCTGTAGGCAGCATATTGTTGGGTCTTCTTTTGTGATCCATTCTACTAGCCTGTGTCTCTTAATTGGTGAATTTAAGCCATTAACATTTAGGGTTATTATTGAGATATGATTTGTTCTTCTAGCCATATTTGTTTATTGATTTTTCTAAACCTGATTTGTTATCCTCTTTGACTATTTCCCCCCCTTTACTGTCCTATCTCCCATTGTTGGTTTTCAATGTTATTTTCCATTTCCTCTTCCTGTAATGTTTTGCCAAGGATTTTTTGAAGAGATGGTTTTCTAGCTGCGAATTCTTTTAACTTTTGTTTATCATGGAAGGTTTTAATTTCATCTTCTATCCTGAAGCTTAATTTCACCGGATACACGATTCTTGGTTGGAACCCATTTTCTTTCAGTGTTTGAAATATGTTATTCCAGGATCTTCTAGCTTTCAGGGTCTGTGTTGAGAGATCAGCTGTTATCCTGATTGGTTTGCCCCTAAATGTAATCTGCTTTCTTTCTCTTGCAGCTTTTAAAATTCTCTCCTTATTCTGTATGTTGGACATCTTCATTATAATGTGTCTAGGTGTGGATCTCTTATGATTTTGCACATTCGGCGTCCTGTAGGCTTCTAGGATTTGTGATTCTGTCTCATTCTTCAAATCTGGGAAGTTTTCTTGTATAATCTCACTGAATAGTCTGTTTATTCCTTTAGTTTGGAGCTCTGTGCCTTCCTGTATCCCAATGACTCTTAAATTTGGTCTTTTGATATTGTCCCATAATTCTTGGATGTTCTGCTCATGGTTTCTTAGCAGACTTGCTGAGCTGTCTATGTTCTTTTCCAGTTGAAATACTTTGTCTTCATTGTCTGATGTTCTCTCTTCTAAGTGATCTAATCTGCTGGTAGTATTCTCAATTGAGTTTTTAAGTTGGCTTAATGATTCCTGCATTTCTAGGATTTCAATTTGTTTGTTTTTTATTACCTCTATCTCCCTGTGAAATTGATCTTTTACTTCCTGGATTTGTTTGTCAATGTGATCTTTCATTGTCTGATTTTGCTGTCTCATGTCTTCCTTGAGACTCCAGATCATCTGAAGCATATATATCCTGTACTCTTTATCTGACATTCTGTCTGTTGCAGCTATTACCTCTTCTAAAGTTGAGTTGACCTGCATTGCTTGTGGTCCTTTCTTTCCTTGTCTTTTCATACTGTTCGCGTTTCTTTCTGCTTGGTGCAACTGTTGTGTTTTTGAAATTTACCCCCAATTTATTTATATTGCTCTTGTATAGTTGGGAAGTCTCCCTTGCAGGGCGGGTAGTGGCTGTGCTCCTCCTCTAATTAGGGTGGTCTGTCTACCACGCTAATTGGTCGCAGGTCTGCCCCCACTGCAGGCACTGGTGGCTGTTCTGCTCTGACTCCACTCCAATTGTGGTAACGTAACTACCACGCCCTGGGGTCGTTGGTCCTGATCTGGATGTGGGTGGCGGCTCTGCTGTGCCCCCACTCCAATTGGTATGACGTGTCTACCACGCTGGCAGACCTCTAGGCCGGTGGGTCGCAGTTCTGCACAGCCCCCACTCCCAATGCGGGTACCTGACTACCTCTCCAACGGGTCGCTGAGCCCCCTCCGGACCCGGGCGGCGACCCTGCTCCACCCCCACTCCAACCAGTGTGACGCGACTGCCTCAGTGTTACGTGTCCACCACGTTGGCAAGCTACCTGGCCTGTCTTGCCAGTGGGTCGCTGGTCCTATTCTAGGCGTGGGCGGCTTCTCTCTTCAGCCCCAGCTGCATTTGGGGTTTCATGATACCACGCCGGCGGGTCACTTGGCCTGCTCTGGGCGCAGGTGGAAGTTCCACTCTGCCCCCACAGCACCCAGCAGGACGCTGGCCGAGAAGCAGTCACCGCAGGTTCCCTAGCCTTGGGCCAAAGCAGCTTAGGTAGCAAGAACCCCGCCTTTCCGATCCAGATACACTCTCTCCGCTGGGAGCTGGCTCCAGCGAGTGACCCCCACGGGTTCCCCAGCCCCAGGCCAAAACTGTCCCGGGAGACAGAACCCAGTCGCCCCAAGCTCAGCGCACGCTCCACTCGGAGCTTGCCTTCACAGGCAGTCTCCGCAGATTCCTCAGACCTGGGCCCGGTTAGCCCCGGGAACCCAAGTCCTGGGAACCCAAGTCCCGCTGCTCAGTGCCCGGCGCACGCCTTGCCAGGCAGGAGCCTCCAAGAGTATTCTCCACAAGATCCCCAGTCCCGATCCTGAGCAAGAAATCTGTCTACTAGCCGCAGGCAAATACCAGCCTGAAATCACCTGTTCCACAGCTGAATGAGCTGGGATCAGCAGAACAATGGGATGATTACATCATCTCTCCAAGATGGCGGCCGCCGTCCTCCGTGGTCAGACCGGTGACTGGAACCACTGATTCTCTCCTCTGTCTCAAGCTGGAACTCCGCACCAAGCGCTGCCGATGTATCACTGGCAGGGGCCCCCCGAATCCGTATCGCTGTTCTCCCTCTCCTCGCTGTTCTGCCGCTCCGGCACCCTGCCGATCCCCAGCGCGCGCCACAGACAACCAGCCGCGGAGCTATCAGGCTATGCGACCCTCCGTGCGGAGAAATGGAGCTCCCACTGCCGAACCTCGCACGATGGAAACCTGTCTATTAGATTCTGTAGCGCCTCAATTTCACTGGAAATTCCCAATAAGATATTCTTCAGCCGTTTCATATCGTCTTTCACTGGCTCAGTGATGCGGCGCACTGGGATGATGCACTCCCTTCGCCGCCATCTTCTAGACCTCCAGAAGGATCATTTGGAGACTTGGGTGCAGAAGGACGGTTGCAGAGAGATGTTGGAGACTAGGATGCAGAATGATCGTTGCAGAGAGCAGAGATTGGAAACTGGGTTGCAGAGGGACTGTTACACAGAGCAGAGGTTGAAGACTGGAGTGTAGAAGGACTGTTTCAGAGAGCAGAGTTTGGAGACTGGAATGCAGAAAGACTGTTCCAGATAGCAGAGGTTGGAAACTGGGGTGAAGAAAGACTGTTGCAGGGAGCATGTTTTGGAGACATGGGTGCAGAAGGACTTTTGCAGAGAGTAGAATTTGGAGACTGAGGTTCAGAAGGACTGTTGAAGATAGCAGAGGTTGGAGACTGGTGTGCAGAAGGACTGATACATAAAGAAGAGGTTGGGGTCTGAGGTTCAGAAGGACCATTACAGACAGCAGAGTTTGGAGACTGCAATACAGGAGGACTGTTACAGAGAGCAGAGGTTGGAGACTGGAGTGGAGAAGAACTGTTTCAGAGTGCAGACTTTGGAGACTGGTGTGCAAAAGAACTTTTGCAGAGAGTAGAGTTAGGAGACTGAGATGCAGAAAGACTGTTAAAGATAGCAGAGTTTGGAGACTGGGGTGCAGAAGGCTGTTACAGAGAGCAGAGGTTGGATACTCGGTAAAGAAGGGCTGTTACAGAGAGCAGAGTTTGGAGACTGGGTTGAAGAAGAATATTACGTAGAGCAGAGTTTGCAGACTGTGGTTCAGAAGGATTGTTACAGAGAGCAGAGGTTGAAGACTGGTGTGCAGAAGGATCGTTGCAGAGAGCAGAGGTTTGAGACTTGGGTACAGAAGGACGATTGCAGAGAGCAGATGTTGGAGACGGGGATGCAGAAGGATCATTGCAGAGAGCAGAGATTGGAAACTGGGTTGCAGAAGAATATTACGTAGAGCAGAGTTTGGAGACTGTGCTGCAGAAGGATTGTTACAGAGAGCAGAGGTAGGCGACTGGGGTGCAGTAGGATTATTGCAGAGAGCAGAGGTTGGAGACTGGTGTGCAGAAGGATCATTGCAGAGAGCAGAGTTTGGAGACTTGGGTGCAGAAGGACGGTTGCAGAGAGCAGATGTTGGAGACTGGGATGTAGAAGGATCGTTGCAGAGAGCAGAGATTGGATACTGGGTTACAGAAGGACTGTTACACAGAGCAGAGGTTTAAGACTAGAGTGTAGAAGGACTGTTACAGAGAGCAGAGTTTCGAGACTTTGTTGCAGAAAGATCTTACATAAAGCAGAGGTTGGAGACTGAGGTGCAGAAGAAATGATACCCAGAGCAGAGTTTATACTGGGGTGCAGAAGAACTGTTGCTGAGAGCAGAGGTTGGAGACTGTCGTGCAGAAGGACCATTGCAGAGAGCAGAGGTTGGACACTGGGGTGGAGAAGGAATGTTACAGAGAGCAGAGTTTGGAAACTGGGCTGTAGAAGGATCTTACAGAGAGCAGAGTTTGGAAACTGGGGTTCAGAAGGACTCTTACAGACAGCAGAGTTTGGAGACTGAGTTGCAGAAGGACTGTTACAGAAAGCAGAGTTTAGAGACTGTGGTGCACAAGGATCCTTGCAGAGATCAGAGTTTTCAGACTGATGTACACAAGGACTGTTGCAGAGAGCAGATGTTGGAGACTGGGGTGCAGAAGGATCGTTGCAGAGAGCAGAGGCTAGAGACTGGGGTGCAATAAAACCATTGCAGAGGTCAGAATTGGGAACTGAGCTGCAGAAAGATTGTTACAGAGAACAAGAGTTGGATACTGGGGTGCAGAAGGACTGTTGCAGAGAGCAGAGGTTGGAAACTGGGGTTTAGAAAGACTGTGACAGAGAGCAGAGGTTGGAGACTGGAGTGCAGAAGTACTGTTACCGAGAGCAGAGTTTAGAGACAGGGTTGCAGAAAGATCTTACTGAGAGCAGAGGTTGGAGACTGAGGTGGAACAAGACTGTTACAGAGAGCAGGGTTTGGAGACTGGGTTGCAGAAGGATTGTTGCAGAGAACCGAGTTTTCAGACTGAGGTGCAGAAGGACTGTTAGAGATCACAGAGGTTAGAGACTGGGGTGCAGAAGGATCTTTGCAGAGAGCAGAGGTTTGAGACTGGGGTGCAAAAGGACTGTTACAGAAAACAGAGGTTGGAGACTGCTGTGCAGAAGGCCTGTTATAGAGAGCAGAGTTTGGTGAAAGGATGCAGAACAACTGTTACAGAGGGCAGAGTTTGGAGACTGGGTTGCAGAAGGATCTTACAGAGAGCAGAGGTTGAAGACTGAGGTGCAGAAGGACTGTTACAGAGAGTGGAGGTTGGAGACTGAGGTGCAGAAGGACCATTGCAGAGAGTAGAGGTGGAGATAGAGGTGCATAAGGATTGTTACAGAGAGAAGAGGTTGGAGACTGAAGTGCAGAAGGACTGTTGCAAATTGCAGAGGTGGGAGAATGAGGTGAAGAAGGACTGTTGCAGGGTGCAGGTGTTGGAGACTTGGGTGCAGAGGACTTTTGAAGAGAGCAGAATTTGGAGACTGAGGTCCAGAATAACTGTTACAGAGAGCAGAGTTTGGAGACTGGAGTTCAGAAGGACTGATAAAGAAAGCAGAGGTTGGAGACTGGGGTGCAGAATGACCATTGCAGAGAGCAGAGTTCGGAGACTGCTATACAGGAAAACTGTTACAGAGAGCAGAGGTTGGAGAATGGTTTATAGAAGAACTGTTTCAGAGTGCAGATGTTGGAGACTGGGGTTCAGAAGAATTGTTGCTGAGAGCAGAGTTTGGAAACTGGGGTGCAGAAGAACTGTCACAGAGAGCAGAGGTTGGAGACTGAGGTGCAGAAAGAATGTTACAGAGAGCAGAGGTTGGAGATTGGGGTGCAGAATTACTGATACAGAAAGTAGAGGTTGAGATTGCGGTGCCGAAGGACTGTTACAGAGAGCAGAGGTTAGAGAATGGGGTGCAGAAGTAAGGTTCCAGAGTTCAGAGGTTGGAGACAAAGGTGCAGAAGGACTTTTGCAGAAAGCCGAGGTTGGAATCCTTGGTTCAGAAGGACTTATACAGAAAGCAGAGGTTTGAGACTGGAGTGCAGAATGACCGTTAGAGAGAACAGAGGTTGGAGACTACGGTACAGAAGGACTGTTACAGAGAGCAGAGGTTTGAGACTGGAAAGTAGAAGGTCTGTTGCAGAGAACAGATGTTGTAGACTGGGTTGCAGCAGGACCGTTGAGGAAAGCAGAGGTTGTACACTGGGTTGGAGAAGAATGTTACATAGAGCAGAGTTTGGAAACTGGGGTGCAGAAGGACCTTACAGTGAACAGAGGTTGGAGACTGGGGTGCAGAAGGAGTGTTAAGGAGAGGAGACGTTGGAGACAGGGGTGCAGGAGGACTGTTGCAGAGAGCAGATGTTGGAGACTGGGGTGCATAAGGATCGTTGCAGGGAGCAGGGGTTGGAGACAGGGGTGCAGAAGGACGGTTGCAGAGAGCAGAGGTTAGAAACTGAGGTGAAGAACAACAGTTACAGAGAGCAGAGGTGGAGTCTGGCGTGCAGAAGGATCGTTGAAGAGAGCAGAAGTTGGAGACTGAGTTGCAGAAGAATCATTGAAGAGAGCAGAGGTGGAGACTGGGCTGCAGAAGGATCGTTACAGAGAGAAGAGGTGGGAGACTGCGGTGCAGAAGGACTGTTACAGAGAGCACAGGTTGGAGACTGGGGTGCAGAAGGAATGTTGCAGAAAGAAGAGGTTGAAGACTGGGGTGCAGAAGGACTGTTTCAGAGAGCAGAGGTTGGAAACTGAGATGCAGAAGGATTGTTATACAGAGCAATCATTGGAAACTGGGGTGAAGAATTATGATACAGAAAGCAGAGGTGTGAGACTGGGGTGCAGAAGGACCGATACAAAGAGCAGAGGTTGCAGACTGGCGTGCAGAAGGATTGTTTCAGAGAGCAGAGTTTAAAGACTGGGGTGCATAAGGCTTGCTACAGAGAGCAGAGGTTGGAGACTGGGTTGCTGAAGGACTGTTATAGAGAGCAGAGTTTTGAGGCTGGGTTGAAGAAGGATCTTACAGAGAGCAGTGGTTGGTGACTGTGGTGCAGGACGAATGTTACAGAGAGCAGTAATTAGAGACTGGATTGCAGAAGGATAGTGCAGAGAGCAGAGGTTTCAGACTGAGGTGCAGAAGGACTATTACAGAAACAGAGGTTGGAAATTGGGGTACAGAGGGACCGTTACAGAGAGCAGAGGTTGGAGACTGCGGTATAGAAAGACTGTAACAGAGAGCAGAGGTTGAAGTATATAGTGCAGAAGGACTGTTACAGAGAGCAGAGGTTGGAGACTGGGGTGCAGAAGGACTGTTACACAGAGCAGAGGTTGAAGACTGGGGTGTAGAAGGACTGTTGCAGAGAGCATAGGCTGGAGACTTGGGTGAGGAAGGACTGTTGCCAAGAGCAGAATTTGGAGACTGAGGTGCAGAAATACTGTTGAGGAGAGGAGACGTTGGATACTGGGGTGCAGAAGGATCGTTGCAGAGAGGAGAGGTTGGAGACTGAGGTGCAAAAAGACTGTTACAGAGAGCAGAGGTTAGAGACTGGGGTGCAGAAGGCCTGTTACGGAGAGCAGAGTGTGGAAAAGGGCTCCAGAATGACTGTTACAGATCACAGAGTTTGGAGACTGGGTTGAAGAAGGATCTAACAGAGAGCAGATGTTGGGGACCCAGGTGCAGAAGGACTTTTACAGAGGGTACAGGTTGAAGACTGAGGTGCAAAAAGATCGTAGCAGAGAACAGCGTTTTAAGACTGAGGTGCAGAAGCACTGTTGCAGAGACCACAGGTTGGAGACTGGGGGGCAGAAGGACTGTTGCAGAGAGCAGTGGTTGGAGACTGGGGTGCAGAAGTCTTGTTATAGAGAACAGAATTTGGAGACTGGGGTGCAGAAGGCCTGTTACGGAGAGGAGAGTTGGGAGAAGTGGGGCAGAAGGACTGTTAGAGAGGGCAGAGTTGGGAGACTTGGTTGCAGAAGGATCTTACAGAGAGCAGATGTTGGAGACTGAAGTGTAGAATGATTGTTGCAGAGAGAAGTGTTTGGAGACTGGGGTGTAGAAGGCCATTGCAGAGAGCAGAGTTTGGAGACTGGGGTGGAGAAGGAATGTTACAGAGAGCAGAGTTAGAAATCTGGGGTGTAGAAAAATCTTACAGAGAGCAGAGGTTGGAGACTGGGGTGCAGAAGGTCTGTTACACAGAGCAGAGGTTGGAGACTGAGTTGCAGAATAACTGTTTCAGAAAGCAGAGTTTAGAGACTGTGGTGCACAAGGATCCTTGCAGAGAGCAGAGTTTTCAGACTGATGTACAGAAGGACTGTTACAGAGAGCAGATGTTGGAGACTGGATTGCAGAAGGACTTTTGCAGAGAGCAGAGGTTTGAGACTATAGACTAGGGTGCAGTAGGACCACTGCAGAGGTCAGTGTTTGGGAACTGAGGTGCAGAAGGATTGTTAAGAGAACAGAAGTTGGATACTGGGGTGCGGAAGGACTGTTGCAGAGCAGAGTTTGGAAACTGGGGTTTAGAAAGACTGTGATAGAGAGCAGAGGTTGTAGACTGGGGTGCATAAGGACTGTTACAGAGAGCAGAGTTTGGATACAGGTTTGCAGAAGGATCTTACAGAGAGCAGAGTTTGGAGACTGAGTTGGAACAAGATTGTTACAGAGAGCAGAGTCTGGAGACTGGGGTGCAGAAGGATCGTTGCAGAGAACTGAGTTTTCAGACTGAGGTGCATAAGGACTGTTGGAGATTACAGATGTTGGAGATGGGGTGCAGAAGGATTTTTGTAGAAAGTAGAGGTTTGAGACTGGGGTGCAGAAAGACTGTTACATAGAACAGAGGTTAAAGACTGGGGTGTAGAAGGCCTGTTACAGAGAGCAGAGTTTGGTGAAGGGATGCAGAACGACTGTTACAGAGGGCAGAGTTTGGAGACTGGGTTGCAGAAGGATCTTACAGAGAGCAGAGGTTTGAGACTGAGGTGCAGAAGGACTGTTACAGAGAGTAGAGGTTGAAGACTGAGGCGCAGAAGGACTGTTGCACAGAGAAGAGGTTGAAGACTGGTGTGTAGAAGGACTGTTGCAGACAGTAGAGGTTGGAGACTTGGGTGAAGAAGGACTGTTGTAGAGAGCAGAATTTGGAGACTTAGGTGCAGAAGGAGTGTTGAGGAGAGAAGACATTGGAGACTAGGGTGCAGAAGGATCGTTGCAGAGAGCAGAGGTTGGAGACTGAGGTGCAAAAAGACTGCTACAGAGAGGAGAGGTTGGAGACTGGCGTGCAGAAGGCCTGTTTTGGAGTGCAGAGTGTGGAAAAGGGTTCCAGAAGGACTGTTACAGATCACAGAGTTTGGAGACTTGGGTGCAGAAGGCCTGTTACAGAGAGCAGAGGTTGGATACTGGGGTGCAGAAGGATCTTACGTAGAGGAGAGTTTGGAGACTGAGGTGCACAAGGACTGTTACGGAATGCAGAGTTTGGAGACTGGGTTGCAGAAGGATCGTTGGAGACAGCAGAGTTTCCAGACTGAGGTGCAGAAGGACTGTTGCAGAGATTGGATGTTGGAGACTTGGGTTCAGAAGTACTGTTGCAGAGAGCAGATGTTGGAGACTGGGATGCAGAAGAATCGTGCGGATAGCAGAGGTTGGAAACTGGGGTGCAGAAGGACTGTTACACAGAGAAGAGGTTGAAGACTGAAGTGAAGAAGGACTGTTACAGAGAGCAGATGTGGGAGACAGGGGTGCAGGACTGATACAGAGCAGAAGTTGAAGACTGGGGTACAGAAGGACTGTTACAGAGAGCAGAGGTTGGAGACTCAGGTGCAGAAGGATTATTGCAGAGAGCAGAGTTTTCAGACTGAGGAAAGGAAGAACTGTTGCAGAGAGAATATGTTGGAGATTGGGGTGCACAAGGACTGTTGCAGCGAGCACGGGTTGGAGACTGGGGTGCAGAGGGATTGTTGCAGAAAGTAGAGGTTGGAAACTGGGGTGCAGAAGGACTGATACAGAGAGCAGAGGTTGGAGACTGGGGTGCAGAAGGTATTTTACAGAGAGCAGAGTTTGGAGAGTGAGGTGCTGAAAAACTGTTACAGAGAGCAGAGTTTAGAGACTGGGTTGCAGAAGGATCTTACATAGAGCAGAGTTTGGAGACTGAGGTGTAGAAGCACTGTTACATAGAGTAGAGGTTGGAGACTCAGGTGCAGAAGGACCGTTGCAGAGAGCAGAGGTTGGAGACTGAGGTGCAGAAGGACCATTGCAGAGAGCAGAGGTGAAGACAGAGGTGCAGAAGGATTGTTACAGAGAGCAGAGGTCGGACACTGCGGTGCAGAAGGACTGTTGCAGATAGCAGAGTTTGGAGAATTGGATGAAGAAGGACTGTTGCAGGGAGCAGGTGTTGGAGACTTAGGTGCACAAGGACTATTGCAGAGAGCAGAATTTGGAGACTGAGTTTCAGAAAAACTGTTACAGAGAGCAGAGGTTGGAGACTGGTGTTCAGAAGGACTGATACAGAAAGCAGAGTTTGGAGACTGGGGTGCAGAAGTACCGTTGCAGAAAGCAGAGTTCAGAGACTTCAATAAAGGAGGACTGTTACAGAAAGCAGAGGTTGGAGAATGGTTTATAGAAGAACTGTTTCAGAGTGCAGATGTTGGAGACTGGGGTTCAGAAGAACCCCAGTCTCCAAACTCTGCTCTCTGCAGAGTTTGGAGACTGGGGTGTAGAAGAACTGTCACAGAGAGCAGAGGTTGGAGACTGAGGTGCAGAAAGAATGTTACAGAGGGAAAAGTTTGGAGACTGTGGTGCAGAATTACTGATACAGAAAGCATATGTTGAGACGTGGGTTCAGAAAGACCGTTACAGAGAGCAGAGGTTGGAGACTCTGGTACAGAAGGACTGTTGCAGAGAGCAGAGGTTAGAGAATGGGGAGTAGAAGGACTGATCCAGAGAACAGATGTTGGAGACTGGGTTGCAGCAGGACCTTTGAAGAAAGCAGAGGTTGTAGACCGGGTTGGAGAAGGAATATTACTGAAAGCAGAGTTTGGAAACTGGGGTGCAGAACGACCTTAGAGAAAATAGAGGTTGGAGACTGCAGTGCAGAAGGAGTGTTAAGGAGAGGAGACGTTGGAGACTGGGGTGCAGAAGGACTGTTGGAGAGAGCAGATGTTGGAGACTGGGGTGCATAAGGATCGTTGCAGAGAGCAGAGGTTGAAGACAGGGGTGCAGAAGGACGGTTGCAGAGAGCAAAGGTTGGATTCTGAGGTGCAGAAAAACAGTTAAAGAGAGCAGAGGTTGGAGCCTGGGGTGCAGAAGGATCGTTGAAGGGAGCAGAGATTGGAGACTTAGTTGCAGAAGAATCGTTGAAGAGAGCAGAGGTGGAGTCTGGGCTGCAGAAAGTTCGTTACAGAGAGAAGAGGTGGGAGACTGCGGTGCAGAAGGACTGTTACAGAGAGCACAGGTTGGAGACTGGAGTGCAGAAGGAATGTTGCAGAAATCAGAGGTTGGAGACTGGGGTGAAGAAAGACTGTTGCAGAGAGCAAAGGTTGGAGACTGAGATACAGAAGGACTGTTACACAGAGCAGACGTTGGAGAATGGGGTGAAGAATTATGATACAGAAAGCAGAGGTGTGAGACTGGGGTTCAGAAGGACTGTTACAGAGAGCAGAGGTTGCAGGCTGGCGTGCAGAAGGACTGTTTCAGAGAGCAGAGTTTGGAGACTGGGGTGCATAAGGCCTGCTACAGAGAGCAGAGGTTTGAGACTGGGTTGCAGAAGGACTGTTATAGAGAGCAGAGTATTGAGGCTGGGTTGCAGAAGGATCTTACAGAGAGGAATGTTTGGTGACTGTGGTGCAGGAGGTATGTTACAGAGAGCAGTGATTGGAGACTGGGGTGCAGAAGGATAGTGCAGAGAGCAGAGGTATCAGACTGAGGTGCAGAAGAACTGTAACAGAGAGCAGAGGTTGGAGACTGAATTGCAGCAGGACTGATACAGAGAGCAGAGTTTGGTGACTGACGTGCAGAAGGACTGTTACAGAAAGCAGATTTTGGAAATTGGGGTACAGAGGGACCATTACAGAGAGCATAGGTTGGAGACTGCAGTACAGAAAGACTGTAATAGAGAGCAGAGGTTGGAGTATATAGTGCAGAAGGACTGTTACAGAGAGCAGAGGTTGGAGACTGGGGTGCAGAAGGATTGTTACAG
Organism: Ictidomys tridecemlineatus; assembly: GCF_052094955.1. Taxonomy (NCBI): domain Eukaryota; kingdom Metazoa; phylum Chordata; class Mammalia; order Rodentia; family Sciuridae; genus Ictidomys; species Ictidomys tridecemlineatus. The sequence goes on along the minus strand of NW_027522284.1, from coordinate 324,925 downwards.
AGAGCAGAGGTTGGAGACTGGGGTGCAGAAGGACTGTTACACAGAGCAGAGGTTGAAGACTGGGGTGTAGAAGGACTGTTGAAGAGAGTAGATGTTGGAGACTTGGGTGAAGAAGGACTGTTGCAGAGAGAAGAATTTGGAGACTGAGGTGCAGAAGGACTGTTGAGGAGAGGAGACGTTGGAGACTAGGGTGCAGAAGGATCGTTGCAGAGAGCAGAGGTTGGAGACTGAGGTGCAAAATGACTGTTACAGAGAGCAGTGTTTGGATACTGGCGTGCAGAAGGCCTGTTACAGAGAGGAGAGTTTGGAGAAGGGTTCCAGAAGGACTCTTACAGATCACAGAGTTTGGAGACTGGGTTGAAGAAGGATCTAACAGAGAGCAGATGTTGGTGACCCAGGTGCAGAAGGACTGTTACAGAGAGTAGTGGTTGGAGACTGAGGTGCAAAAGGATTGTAGCAGAGAACAGCATTTTAAGACTGTGGTGCAGAAGGACTGTTGCAGAGAACACAGGTTGGAGACTGGGGTGCAGAAGGAGTATTACAGAGAGCAGGGGTTGGAGACTGGGGTGCTGAATGCTTGTTATAGAGAACAGACTTTAGAAACTGGGGTGCAGAAGGCCTGTTACGGAGAGGAGAGTTGGGAGAAGTGGTGCAGAAGGACTGTTAGAGAGGGCCGAGTTTGGAGACTGGGTTGCATAAGGATCTTAGAGAGAGCAGATGTTGGAGACTGAGGTGTAGAATGATGGTTGCAGATAGAAAAGTTTGGCGTCTGGGGTGCAGAAGGCCTGATAAAGAGAGCAGAGGTTGAAGACTAGGGTTCAAAAGGAGTGTTCAAGAGAGCAGAGTTAGGAGACTGGGTGGCAGAAGTATCTTACAGAGAACAGAGTTTGGAGACTGAGGTGCAGGAGGACTGTTACAGAGAGCAGTGGTTGGAGACTGGGGTTCTGATGGATCGTAAAGAGAGAAGAGGTTTCAGGCTAAGGTGTAGATCGACTGTAACAGAGAGCAGACATTGGAGACTGAGGTGCAGAAGGACTGTTACAGGGAGCAAATTTTGGAGAATGTGTTGCAGAAGAATATTACATAGAGCAGAGTTTGGAGACTGAGGTGCAGAAGGACTGTTACAGAGAGCAGATGTTGAAGTATGGGGTGCAGAAGGATTGTTGGAGAGAGCAAAATTTTCAGACTGAGGTGCAGAAGGACTTGTGCAGAGAGCAGATGTTGGAGACTGGAGTGCAGAATGTTCGTTGCAGAGAGCAGAAGTTGGAGACTGCAGTACAGAAGGACTGTTGCAGAGAGCAGAGGTTGGAGACTAGGGTACACAAGGAGTTTTTCAGAGAGCAGATGCTGGATACTTTTGTTCACAAGGACTTTTGCAGAGAGCAGAAGTTGGAGAATGGGGTGCAGAAGGACTTTTGCAGAGAGCAGAGGTTGGAGACTGAGGTGCAGAAGGACGGACAAAGAAAGCAGAGGTTGAAGACTGCCGTGCAAATGGACCTTTACAGAGAGCAGAGTTTGGAGACTGTGGTACAGAAGGACTGTTACAGAGAGCAGAATTCTGATACTGGGGAGCAGAATGAGTGTTGCAAAGTACAGAGGTTGGAGACTGGGGTGCCATAGGACCATTTCAGAAAGCAGAGGTTGGAGACTGGAGTGGAGAAGGAATATTACAGAGAGCAGAGTTTGGAAACTGGGGTCAGAAGGATGTTTCAGAGAGCAGAAGTTGGAGACTGGGGTGCAGAAGGATCATTGCAGAGAGCAGGGTTTGGACACTGGGGTGCAGAAGGACTGTTGCAGAGAGCAGATATAGGAGACTAGGGTGCAGAAGGACTTTTTAGAGAGCAGAAGTTGGAGTCTGGGGTGCAAGAGGACACTTTCAGAGAGCAGAGGTTGAAGATTGAAGTGGAGATGGACTGTTACAGAGAACAGAGTTTGGAGACTGGGGTGCAGAGAGCAGAGGTTTAAGATTGAGGTACAGAAGGATCATTGCAGAGAGCAGAGTTGGAGACCGGGCTGCAGAAAGACTGTTACACAGAGCACACGTTGCAGACTGGGGTGCAGAAGGAATTTTGCAGACAGCAGAGGTTTAAGACTGGGGTGCATAAGGACTATTGCAGATAGCAGAGTTTGGATATGAGGTAAAGAAGGACTGTTACACAGAGCAGAGGTTGTAGACTGCGGTGCAGAAGGACTGATACAGAAAGTAGAGGTTGGAGACTGAAGTGCAGAAGAACCGTTACAGAGAGAAGAGTTTGGAGATTGCGGTAGGGAAGGACTGTTACAGAGAGTAGAGGTTGGCGACTGGGGTGCAGAAAGAGTGTTGGAAAGAACAGAGTTTGGAGACTGAGGTTAAGAAGGACTGTTACAAAGAGCAGAGTTTTTAGACAAGGTTGCAGAAGGATCTTACAGAGAGCAGAGATTGTAGACCGAGGTGCAGCAGGAGTGTTACAGAGAGCAGAGGTTGGAGACTGGGTTGCAGAAGTATTGTTATAGAGAACAGACTTTGGAGACTGGGGTGCAGAAGGCCTCTTACGGATAGGAGAGATGGGAGAAGGCGTGCAGAAGGGCTGTTACAGAATGCAGAGTTTGGAGACTGGGTTACAGAAGAAACTTACAGAGAGCAGATGTTGGAGGGTGAGGTGCAGAGGGACTGTTACAGAGAGCATAGTTTGGAGTCTGGGGTGCAGAAGGACTGTTGCAGATACCAGAGGTTGGAGACTGGGGTGTAGAAGGACTGTTGCAGAAACCAGAATTTGGAATCTGGGGTGCTGACGGACTGTTGAAGAGAGCAGATGTAGAAGACTGAGCTGCAGAAGGACTGTTACAAAGAGCAGAGGTTTACGACTGGGGTGCAGAAGGACTGATACAGAGAGCAGAGTTTGAGACTAAGAGTTTTGAGACTGGGGTGCAGAAGGCTTGTTACAGAGAGCAGAGGTTTGAGACTGGGTTGTAGAAGGGCTGTTACAGAGAGCAGAGATTGGAGACTGGGGAGCAGAAGGATCTTACGTAGAGCAGAGTTTGGAGACTGAGTGCAGAAGGACTGTTACAGAGAGCAAAGTTTGGAGACTGGGGTGCAGAAGGATCGTTGTAGACAGCAGAGTTTCCAGACTGAGGTGCAGGAGGACTGTTGCAGAGATCGGATGCTGGAGACTTGGGTGCAGAAGGACTGTTACAGAGAGCAGATGTTGGAGACTAGGATGCAGAAGGATCGTTGCAGATAGCAGAGGTTGGACACTGGGGTGCAGAAGGACTTTTACACAGAGCAGAGGTTGAAGACTGAGGTGAAGAAGGACTGTTACAGAGAGCAGATGTGGGAGACAAGGGTGCAGGACTGATACAGAGCAGAAGTTGAAGACTGAGGTACAGAAGGACTGTTACAGAGAGCAGAGGTTGGAGACTCGGGTGCAGAAGGATTATTGCAGAGAGCAGAGTTTTCAGACTGAGGTACAGAAGAACTGTTGCAGAGAGAAGATGTTGGAGACTGGGGTGCACAAGGACTGTTGCAGCGAGTAGGGGTTGGAGACTGGGGTGCAGAGGGATCATTGCAAAGAGCAGAGGTTGGAGACTGAGATGCAGAAGGACTGATACAGAGAGCAGAGGTTGGAGACTGGGGTGCAGTAGGTATTTTACAGAGAGCAGAGTTTGGAGAGTGAGGTGCCAAAAAACTGTTACAGAGAACAGAGTTTGGAAACTGGGTTGCAGAAGGATCTTACATAGAGCAGAGGTTGGAGACTGAGGTGTAGAAGCACTGTTACAGAGAGTAGAGTTTGGAGACTCAGGTGCAGAAGGACCGTTGCAGAGAGCAGAGGTTGGAGACTGAGGTGCAGAAGGATCATTACAGAGAGCAGAGTTTGGAGACTGGGGTCTAGAAGGTCTGTAGCAGAGACAAGAGGTTGGAAACTAAGGTGCAGAGGGACAGTTACACAGAGCACAGGTTGGAGATTGGGGTGCAGAAGGACTGATACATAAAGCAGAGGTTGGAGACGTGGGTGTATAAGTACCCTTACAGAGAGCAGAGTTTGGAGAATGTAGTACAGAAGGACTGTTATAGAGAGCAGAGGTTGGAGACTGCGGTGGAGAAGGACTGTTACAGAGAGCAAATGTTCGAGACCTGGGTACAAAAGGACTGTTGCAGAGAGCAGAGGATGGAGACTGGGGTGCAAAAGAACTATTGCAGAGAGCAGAGGTTGCAGACTGAGTTGGAGAAGGACTGTTACAGAGGGCAGAGTTTTGAGACTGTGGTGCAAAATGACTGAAACAGAAAGCAGATGTTGGATACTGGGGTGCATAAGGACCCTTACGGAGAACAGCGGTTCGAGACTGTGGTACAGAAAGACTGTTACAGAGAGCAGAGGTTGGAGACGGGGGTGCAAAAGAACTGATGTAGAGACCAGATGTTGGAGACTGGGGAGCTGAAGGATCGTTGGGGCGAGCAGAGTATGGAGACTGGGGTGTAGAAGGACTGTTGCAGAGAGCAGAGTTTGGAGACTGGGGTGTAGAAGGACTTTTTCAGAGAGCAGACGTTGGAGACTAGGGTGCAGAAGGATCGTTGGTGTGAGCAGAGTATGGAGACTGGGGTTTAGAAGGACTGTTGCAGAGAGCAGAGGTTGGATACTGGGGTGTAGAAGGACTGTTATAGAGAGCAGAGGTTGGAAACTGGGGTCCAGAAGGATTATTGCAGAGAGCAGAGTTTTAAGACTGAAGTACAGAAGAACTGCTGCAGATAGCAGATGTTGGAGATTGGGGTTCAGAAGGACTGTTGAAGAGAGCAGAGGTTTGAGACTAGGGTGCAGAAGGATCATTGCAGAGAGCAGAGGTTAGAGACTGGGGTGCAGAAGGATGGTTGCAGAAAGCAGAGTTTGAAGACTGAGTTGAAGGACTGTTAAGAGAGCACATGTTGGAGACTGGGGTGCAGAAAAACTGAT